>NW_010338248.1:21752-44285 GCF_000700745.2 Antrostomus carolinensis
TTTTCCCTTCTGTCCCATATCATCCATGCTTCCCGTGGGATCGATGTGGCCACCTCCTCTGGGGACTTACCTCATCTCCCTTGGCCTCAGACTCTCCCTTCTGGAAAGGGGATGAGAAACCCTTCTTCTTGCTGACCTTCCTCCATTTCAGCTGGAAGCTCCCCAGATGCACCTACCATCAGAGACCCTGAACTTGCCATGCAGTTTTTTGGTAACATCCCTCCCAAGAAAACACAAATAGTGATAGCATCTCTGTCCCACTTTCATGTATACAATTCTTTTTAATTAATTAGTTCATTTATTTGAGCACTGCATGGCAAACAGACTGATCAAATATGTAATTGAAAATCACAGACCCCCACCCCACTGCCCTAAGCCGCACAACAAACAGCTCTGCCAACAATGGCAGCGTTTGAGAACTGAAGTCGAGTCCTCACCTCAGCACTTCACCTGGCTTCAGGTAGAGTTTCTAGTACCACTCTCATCTGGTTGTATGTGAAATCACAACTCCAACTGAGGCCCCCTGCACTGCTAACAGCCCCAAACCATCTTAAGTTTTGTAGTAAGCACCCCACACATCCCCTGCTACACCAATACCTGGGTGGGTCCTAGTTCTACCATGTCTTCCTTGAGGAAGCCATGAACATTTGTGTTTCAAGCTGTCTGCATGTCAGAAGATGGCTACATGATCCAACCAGACTAAAGACAAGTTGCCACCAACACGGTCTCCTCTCTTCCTCAAACATGTGTCCCCCTTCCTGCATGCGTGGGGATGACTGGATGACTTGGAGGTTGCTTTGTGGTGTGTAGTTACAACGTACAACCCAGTCTTTCTGGCTATGGTAAGTATACTTTTGTGAGAGTGAATGAGAGAGAATGAGTGAGAGTGAATATAATAATCTGAGGCCTTAATAGTGTCTCATACAGCTGAGAAGTTCAGGAGCTCTAAGGAACAATTCATTCATTGTCCTCTACACATCTGGGTTAATATTTCCTCCTTGGATTAGTCTGTACCAGCGCGTTCCCTCTCTGCTCACCACAAGCTAGCAGTGCCAATTTCCCTCAGTGGCAGCTCCAGTGACAGCTGTTTACTTGGAAGCTCATGGATTTGATATATGGGTGCTAGCCACAAATTAATGGAATACTTTCCAGATGCAATGTCTTTAAATATTGAAACAATAAGCCAAAAGCACTAAGCTGTTTTGGCCATTTTTTCCTCTTAGCTCTGAATGTCTCTCAGAGCTGATGTAAAGACGATTTCTTGAGTCAATGACCAGAACAGTTAAGATGCTTCAAAGGCAAGCGGCAGCATGAGGTGCTGGATGGTTGATGGTGCCATTTGTCATCTGAAGCCAAGATTCAAAATGGACAAAAAAGGAGAGCACAGTAAAGAAGAAAAAAAGTATTGAGGCTAACTGTTAGCAGGTTGCCTTCCCAGCCTGCTCTGGTCAGGGGCTCTGTGCACTGGCCCAGACCCTGAGCTCAGGTGAGCTGTGCTTGGCATGAGCTCCAAAAAGTGGCTCCCCAAAACATCTTCAGAGGCTCATCTGGAGCATTTCAAAACAACAACAAGAGTCCGCTGAGGATGGATCACTCAAGGATCACTAAAATGCCTCAAACCTCTCCTTACTAGGTGTCATCTAAAAATCCTTCTTGAATAGAGGAGTTGTTCTCTAGCTCAGAAATGGAGACCAAGATCTGCCCCAGGTGTGCCTTTCTCCCAAGCCAGACCTTCAGCAGTGGTTTGCATTATATTCACCCTAATGCTGAGGACTGTGACAAAAATAGCATTTGAGGGTGAAGATCAGCATATAAAAGTGGGCAAAATTGCTTTGGATCTGGTGTAATTTTGACTGTTACCACCTTTGCTCAAAGTTGACAATAGGTCAAACTGAAAGCTTCAGTAAGGTGAAATGACTACACCAAAGCTATGTGGTAATGATTTATACCACCTTAGAGCCTGGGCCAAGAAGTGTAACTTACTTCTTGGTCAACTTACATAACTTTTCTTCCTTCATTGCATTTTCTTTGGCATTTTCTTCTTTGTATTTTCTCCTTTTCTTCCACAGAAATTTAACATGACTTGGACCGTTGAGCTACCAAGATGTGGATTTTCTATCCAGTAGTTAAAAGGAAGAACCTTCTTACACACATTTTCTACTAAGGAATACTAACAAACAGGAGCTGCATGGTCTTATGTTGGAGGAGGGCAAGAGAGATCTGTAAGTAACTCTGAATTTGAAACCAGTTAAAGCCTGAAACACTGCCTGTTTGAAGGTTTTTCCTTTATTCCCTCCAATGTTGTTATTAATTAGAGAACTGATTGTGACTGCAGTTATCATCAGCTTCACTGAATGGAGAAATTTGAGTTCATTATCTAATGGGAGGAAAATAAACATCATTTTAAGGGTTTTTAAGCAACAACAGTAATAAACTCTAGTCCACAGGCAGACCAGACATCTGCTAGAAAAATATGATGATTCCCCCACCCACCACCCTCAAATTTAGGGATTTGTGGAATATGGGCCTAGCCTAAAGTTGCTTGGCAGAAATCCCCATGTTAAGTTCTTATTTAATGAAATCATGTGGTAGTAAATCAAATACAGAATCAGGAAGAAGTAAATCCACCACATCCTTTGAAAAAAGTACAGTCTGACTCTGTCAACTTAAGTTGCCTGGGCAGTGAATTATCTGTATTTGTCAACTAAAAAGCAATCATCCGACAGTCACCCACCTTCTTGTATAGTTTCCTAATCTTCAGTCTCAAAGCTGAGCTGAGAGCCAGCACAAAATAGGCAGGTCACTCACATAGAGTGTTCCTAAAACTAGCACTAAGCTGCCACATCTTTGCAAAGACTGTGCAAATGGCTCCAAAATGCATATTTTGGGCCCTCTTACAAGGTGTTCACCTCTGAATGTTACATGAAAGGTGGCAAATGAGTATTACAAAAAAGGTGAAGAAAAAGGGACAGAAGAGTGGGAAGAACACCACTGACATGATACAAAAAAATAGAGGTTCTCTTGATCTTGTACCTGTTGAAGTCGACAGGAACCTTTACACATATCTACTCTACACTGTTTTTTCTATGCTTTTGGTGCACCCACATGTTTCAGAGCCCCGGAGAGGTGCTGGGTAGACTTTGCTTTTTGATAAAATCATTATAACTTGGTCACAACCATCAGAACAAAAGGGCTCTCTCACAGAGAGAGCTCACGAACCTTTTTGTTTTAACTTCCTACAGAAACTATGTCTGTTGAATCAACAATATCTGCAGACAATGACTGATCTCTTAAATTATGCTTCAGTTTTGTGTCCTGTTTTCCCTCTTTTTCCCTAGAAAAGGTGTATTTGATTTTTGGTCTCCAAAAACTCTAAAGAAAAAGTAAGTTCAGTGAAATTTACAATTTTTTTGAGGGGAAGGAAACTTCATATTTCCTCTGGAAAATCACAACAAAAAAGAAACATTTCTTGTCAATATTTGCCTTAGGAGTAATAAAATATGGATTTCAATCACTGCTATGTCCAAGAAAGCAATCAGAAATGAGAGATGATTAGTAGCTTTACAAACAAGTTTTACAAAGTGAGTGATCTAGTATTTAAGGAAGCAGTTGAGTAATGTGTTGTATCGGATCCTGCTGCTGTGCCCATTTTGATCATGATCCACCCACTGAGATTGCTGTCCTACCCAGAGTTGCAGCTTAAAATTAATTTGGTCACTAAATTATATGTGGAGACCCTGAGCTCCTCAGTTTTTGAAGCAACTTTAATTTAATGACAAAATATACAGAATTTTGTATCCTACCTCATCCCCTGACATTCTGAACTTCTAATTTAAGGTTTTTATTTTTATAACTGAGTACTTAGAAGTACTAAGATCGTGTCTTTATGCTTGTTGGTCTGTCTTGGATCCATTATTGTTTCAGTGTTGTGATTCATTGCTGTGAAATCAATGTGAAACAAACTTCTCAGAAATCTTGGGATTTCTCAGAATCCTCATCTGAATGACATTTAAGAAGAATTAACTTTGTAATTAACCATTTCTGAGGGAGTTAAAAAATATGAACAGCTCAAATGTGGCATTTTTTACAACCTTAATAAAACCAAATGTGACATTTACTAGGTGCACATTTTAACGAAAATAAAAAGGTTGCTATAGCAAAACAGCAATCACCGTAATTTTAAGCAAAACCAACGGTAATTGTATAGCAGCAAGGTGTATGTTATTGGCATAAGAAAAGTTCTCTCTTGGTACTCGAGTAGGACAACTTGATAAAAACAAGTGATCACCACATGGAAACAGGATGCAGTGCTTTGCAGGAACCAAAAGCAACTTTTCCACTAGATAGCAAAGCTTATGCAAAAAGTGTCCTCATCAACCACGATCCAAGTGCTCATGAAAGGCACTGAGTTTACTCAAACTGCCGTGGACTTTGGTAGAATTGATGCACGGACACATGCATGATGTGCTTCTTGAGCTAAAACCACTGCTGTTGGGATCCTTCCCAGCCACCCCAAGCATCACTGCTGGAGGGGAACAGCAGTGGCTGCTGTGCCCAACCCAGAGGAAGGAGAGCAATGTACTTTGCTCCTAGTGATGCATTTGCTTTCTTTATGGCCCGGTTTCAGAGCTAAAGAATGATATGAGCTACAGCTGGGTGATGTTACTTGAACATTTTTTTTTTTAATTTTGGCTGAAATTTTTCCTCTATTAATTTCATAGTCCTGTTTAAATTAAAAAAAAAAAAAGTGACATAAATTCTGAAATTAGCAAATATTTTCATTCTTACACTAAGGAATGTGTTTTTTTCTCTAAATTTTGAATGATATTTGTTTCCAAACTCCTTTTCTTTCACTAAAAATACCAATTCCAGAGTGGTTCATTCGGGGCTGAACAAGTGATACTTTTTATTTTTATTTTTTTCCTTTTATTTCATTAACTGAAAAAAAAAAAAATGGGGAAAATAATTTGCTCCAACACTGATTCCCCTACAGAAGGTGCCTTGCTGTAATGAGTGCCCTGTGTACCAGCTGCTGTGAATTACCATGCCCAGCCTGACAGGATACTCTGGGATTAAGACACAGGCTTCACAGGCTCCATTTATCCCTTTTCAGAGTAAAGATGACATGAACTTGGAAAAAGCCTTCCAAGATGACTTAACTCCTCCTTCTCTCACAGCAGGAACTGGTGCAGCAGATAGGCTGCAAGTGACTGCCACGTACCTTTACCCATGTCGAACTTCAGAACGCTGCACACAAAGAGCATTACGTTTTATGGCTCCTGCAGAATACTAGGGGATACTAATTTTACAGGTGCATTCTAGCAAACTGCAGTCCCTAATATCAGAATGCCATTAAAAATAATGCACTCCTTATGCCCAGGCAGTTAATTTAATATTAAATCAATAAAACATTTACTAGGGCTGGTCAGGGGCCTGGTTGCTGACAGCAGACTCAGCTCACAGCAACAAATGTCTCCTCACCCTTTGCAGGCAGCTGCTGGTTTATTGTAGAAGACGTCTTTGGTCCTGACAAATAGCCTCCCTAAGCCCTACTAAGTGCAGAAATTCAAAACATTTGTGGGACATTTATTAGCAAGAAAATACACCAGCCTTTTGGGAGATTTGGATCAACAGCAACAATCATCCGTGGGCCAAGTTCAGTACAGCTTGAGGAGGGAACACAAAATTACTTTCTTGGCCACAGGGAAATTGATTCTAGCTCTTTCCAGTTGGTTTCATCTCTGGGATATGTAGAATGGGGTGGGATCTCTTACCTATGCTGAGTTTTCACTGGTGGAGTCATTTTAGACTGAGATAGCAAAGGTCACTGGGATGGGATCCATCACATCCCATCTGCTGCTGAGCATGAGCAACCACCTGACACAGCCCCCTTCTGCCTTCATGGTCACTTCCAAATTAACTCAAACACAAAATACAGGATTTTGCCAGCACACCTGATGGGCGATGTGTTATAGTAACATTAAGGAGTGAGATTAAGGGATTGTTTTGTGGGGTTGTTTTGTTTTTGTCATATAAAAGAATAGAATAGAGGTCAACTTTTTATTAAGAATTGGAGAATCAAAGTGCAGCTACTACAGCAACTACAAACTACCTCCCCACACACAACTGATAAACAAAAAACAAAAAAAAAAAGGAAGAGAAAATTAAACAACAAACAAACAAACAAATTTGACCAAGCTGACAGAGTAGCAATCTGGCACTACTCTATGAAGAACTGTCATTTTTGAGTTAAGCAGATACCTCCTATCCAAATGGTATTGTGTAGAAAGTCCAATTTTCTGACAAACCCCTGCACAAGTTGTTTCCCAGCATTGTCCTCGGAAGGCCAGTCCTGCCCCAACTGACCGAGCTCCATGGCTGAGGGCTTTTGCTCAAGAAAGCAGATTTGGGACACTGACTTCCATGAGAATGGCAGTATGCTCTGTTTTAGGCATAGTCCACCCAGAAACACTCCCAGCAGTCTTGCCTCCTCCAGGAGCAAGGATATGGGTACAGAGATGGCTGGTGGAGAAGTCTGGTCCTTGCACAGTCGGTGTCTGCCTAGAGGACAAGGTGCTTCCTGTGCCTTCCCTAAACCTTGAGCACCCGGGACAAGTTGGGGCCTGGCCCAGCTCTGACTTATCCTGACACTGCTGATGTTATTTGTGTGATGAGCCTCTGTGCTGCACTTACAGGAACGCTTTAGCTGTAACCCACAAAGTCAAGCCTGGTCAGAATTAATATTGAACTCAATCCCTAGTACCTTCCCTTAGACATCAGCATTCCAGCACATGTAATACAATAAAAAAAAATTTCATGCCATGAAAGCAGAAATATGGGTCAGGTCTGGGAGCACAGTTAGGATGTGGTTTACATAAGCACTCGGTGCCTGGCTTAACTCTGCTTCTATTACAGTTGAGAGTAAGAAAGCCCTATTGATTTCAATGGGAGCAGGATTAGGCCAGCGTTGAGTGGTTTTGAAAAATCCCACCCTTAGCTTTTACATAATGTAGAAAATAAGAATCACATGCAAAAACCTTCATTGGGTAATTGGTTTGTTAAAATGTGTATCGTCATTTATTTCAGCCACCATTTTGAATTGGAAGATTTGTGGCACTGATAGATGCTGCCTTACAATAGCTAGGGAATGCGCTCCAGCTGGGGAGAGACAAACCTCTTTGGAGAGAGGAGCGTGACACCACAGGAGTCACAGGGCCAGCTGAAAGCAACGTGTTGACACTTTTCTCAGTTAAAAAAAATTTCAAAAAACCAAGCATGTTTGTAGAGATTTTGGTTTTTTGGGGGTAAAGAATAACTTTCCATTAGAAGACCAAAATCTCTTGCTCCCATCTAACAAGTCCACTTTTATGTTCTTTTGTTCTTCCTGATTTATTACAAAATTATCTCTCCCGTTGGAAAATAAAACTAATTTCTTCATTTCTCCCCTGCCTTTGGAATGAACTCTACAGAAGTTGTGCAGGAAAATCTAGACTAAAGCTTTTATCACTAGTAGCCTTTGATGGGGAGGTGCTGGTGTCCTGGCTGGCAGTCATGGTCCTACTGAGATTAGAGGTACAAGATGAAACACAGTGTGATGCAGAGCAAAATGATCAGGATTTGCTGTGTCAATCTGGAACACATTATTCACCTGCTTGTGTTCCAGGAGAAAAGGAAGCGTAGGAAAAAAACATTATTTAAAGGCTCTAAGAGCCCGAGTTGTTCCCTGAAGGGAAGCATTGGAGCACGTCACCGTTTCCTTGGGAGGTCTGAATAGCGAGCAGAGAGCAAGGTGGCTTCCAAGGGGTCTGCACACTCGTGGTCAAGCCTGGGGGTCACACAGACTGCCTTTGCCTGTCCCGGGGTGTGTGGGGACCTGGCATGCCCTCGGGTGCAGCAATGAGTCAGGAATGACTCACAAAGAGGACACTCATTCTCAGACACTTAAGAAGCTCAAACAGAGGAAGAGGACAACGAGGACATGAAGGCACCTTAGTTGTGCAAGAGAAGCTGCTGATTTTATTGCAGAGCAAAAAGCAGGGGCAATGCAGTGTTTCAGAGCTTTGCCATCATCAACGGGGATAGAGGGATATGACCTGTTGCTTTCTGACCCCAAGTGCTCCAGCTCCAGCCAAATGCAGGAACTCCCCACGTGTCTTGAATTGAAAGTGCTGTCAGCTTAACCCCAATGCTCTCAGCAGAGCATTTATCAAGCTGATGTATCAGGTAGGGATAAAACAAACATGTGTCCTTCAGAGCAAAGCGGTTAGTCCTCCCATTGCTCTCAAATCACTGCTCGTCTCTCTCTGCCCTGGTCCTAGACATGCGGATCACAAGGATTTTGCTGATACCCTGGCATCCATTTGGCTCTCTGCTGTATGTTCCTGTCCTCAGAGCATTAGGCCTCTGTCACATGAAGCCTTACACTCACCCTTCATGCCAAGTCCTTGTCTGCAGTAGGGCTCCATGGGTCAGGCTTAGATGCTCCTGGTAAAGCTCAGATGGCAATAGCTCTGCAAAGACCAGGTCTAGTCCCTGCTCCTGTTACTTCACAGGCATTTAGCATGAAAAATGTCACCACATCCAAGCCATTAACAATGCTGGGAGCAGGGGCTGGAGCTTCAGGGGAGATGTTACCATGTTGCCTATGTTTGGGCTTCCCAACCACCTTTGAAAGTGTAATGAAACTTTATCAGCCCTTTGCTGAAACTACCTGTGGTGAGGAGACCAGGGAGCCTGGCCAAGGCCCCTGGTGCCTGTAACCTAACCAGGCTCTTCATCTGCCACCTGAGATGTGACCCCTGGAGATTTCCAGCTATTGGGGTAAAGGACACTTTTATCAAACTTTTTTGCCATGACAGACACAGGGGGCTCTTTACCAGGTTCCTTCACTCTTTCTCCTGCTTTATTTGCACAGATGTTTTTGCCAAGGCTTGTCATCAACTTGGGGAGGGGGCAGTTGGGAAAAAAAATAATAATAAAAAATTACCGAACAAGTTGAAGAAATTGCAAACAGTAAATCTGCTGCTCACTAGGCCGAGCCCAATAAGTTGCTGAGGTTGTACTTTTCAGATTTGGTTTTAGGCTCTTGTAAATTTTCAGTTATTTTTAACCCACCTTTCTGAGTGAGCCTAGGAATGAGAAAGTAATCGTTTCATCAATTTAGGCTATATAAATCTCCTTGGGGTTTATTATTTGCTGTTTCATTTTACTGGCACAAAAGCTCCTACGAAAGTACAATAACCTACTCGTTGATTTACAACTTGGAAGCAGGCGCATGCTGAAAATGTGAGCGCGTAGCACCTGAGGAAAAGTACCCTGAGTTAATTGAAAAGCTTCAGGAAACTGGAATTCCTCGCAGTGATACTGTCACATGCGTCAGTCACCAGATGTAAGTCCAATTTTCTGCTTTCATAATAAGAATTCAATTGATATCCTCAGAAATAAAAATCTGCAGCCAGAATAACAGCACATTTATCATGAGCAGGTTTAAAACTTAGAAGAGAGCTGTGTGCAGCCCTCAACAGAGGGGTTAGTAAGTGCTGTGGGCACTATTTCTTTCTTTTTCTTTTTTTCCCCACACACTGTGAGTGTGCTTTTGTGCATATACCTATACATACAGACATATATATCTCCCAAGGAAGTCTAAGATTAGAAAAAGGATGTTGTCTCTGGGGAGTTACTCCCATAGTCTGAGTTAAACATCACTGCCCTTGTTCCTTTTTTTATCTGTTTTCGTGTTCTGCTGATCACATCTCTCTCTCTCACACACACACACACTCTTTTCCTGCAGTCCTGACCCATGCCATTGCTTGCTGGGCTGTCCTGGTTTTGCTAGGATAGAGCTAATTTTCTTCTTGGTAGTTAGAAGAGCTGTGTTTTGGTTTCAGTGTAAGAATTGTTATGAGAAGAACATTGATAAAGTACCAATGTTATGAGTTGCTGCTGGAGCTCAAGGCCACCGTGTTTGGCTGGGTCACAGCTGCATTAGGACTGGGAGGGAGAAGTGCAGTGAATAGCAAACCCCAAATTGGCATTGGGATGTGCCCATGAGATATTCCAGATCATGTCATGTCATGTTCAGTATATTAACCAGGGCTGACCAGAAAGGGGGGGATTGTCTCTGGCTTTCGCTCGGGCTCTCACTCTCCTGGGATTGTGGTTTCGGTTCGGGATTGTCGCTCCTCCAGGATCGTTATCTGGGAACGGGCCGGGCTTGGTTGGTGGGTGGTGAGCAGTTGCACTGGGTATCACTCATTTGCATATTTTATTAGTTAGCACTATCACTACTATTTTAATATTAGAGGGTTTTTAAAAGTTTTCTTTTATTCCTATTATTAAACTGTTCTTATCTCACCCTACAAACCTCCTTACCCTTGCCCCCCAATCCTCTCCCCTATCCCCTGGGAGTGGGAGGCAGTGGGTGAATGGCTGTGTTGGCTGCTGGCCAAGGGCTCACCCAGTGAAACTAGCGCATGGACAAAAGGGGATATTCTCGAAGTGGATTGTTACCTTTGATTAGAAACTGAGACACGGTGTAAGTAGCACAGCACAACACTTCATACTTCTTTATACGCATACTTACATACATACTTACATATCGCCTCACAAGTGACCATTCAGCGATAATGAAGCTTGTTTATTGTCTTTTGGACATCTACATGTTGCAATCCTGCCGTGAAGGTGTGGCCAAGATAGAGTGGTAAGGAAACACTGGGCAATGTTAACGTATCTTTCCCTTTTCTAGAAACAGGTAGTAACAGACTTGCTATAGAGGGAAATACAGCCAGATGCTGCCCACCAGGAAGTCTCATTCCCGCGGGCTGTGGGAAAGAGGGTGCTGGCTGCAGCTGCCTTGAGGAGCTCAGGCATGGCTCTCCATGTGCTCCCAGGAGGAGAAGAGTGAGAAATTAAAAAAAAATTTACTACATCTCTTCATGGAGGAAACACAGGGAATGGCATTTTTTTTTTCATCCAGATTTAGAAGTTTCTGGGTCTGGTGGGTTTCACGCTACCTTTAGTGGGGCTTGTATTTTGTCAGGGTGGGGTTCATTGTGCAGTGTTGAATAAACTGCAAAAACCCCACCTTCATGCCCCAGTTTCTAGATCTCCCTTGAATGTCAATATGTAACACCCCTGAAAGCAAGGCCACTTCGCTCCCTATACCTAAGAAGTAGGCACTTGGGTGAAAATTTATCTCAGTCTATGGGCTCAGTGATGTCCAAGGTCCCCAACAGGGACTTAGCTGGCCTTGTAAAGCTGACAGGCACTTGTCTAATTTAAACATTCCCATGCAGATTGTACATACATTTGGGTGAAAAAAATCCATTCTGTTGCTTTCTAACTGAGTTTAGGCAATATCTGACTTTATGTACAGAGGTCAAATGGAGTCATTTTAAGAATTTTCTTTTCAAAAAGGACATGTCTGCTTCTGGACAAAGCACAAGTGACCATTTTCCCCCTTGCATAGCTGAAATCTGCGATTCCCATCCAGACAGAAATCACAAAATGCAATGGAATTAGTGCTCTCACTGGAATTTAAAGTCTTTCATGTATTTCTACGTTTAATATTCTTAATATATTGCACCTACACAAGCACACACAAGCATATATCTATATACATGTGTAATTTCAAAACGAAATACATATTATAACAACATTATCTCCTAAATAGGGGCAAAACTTGAAAATCATGGATCCTTTCTGTGCAGATGGATGATCTGTAATGCTCTTTGCCTGAAGCCGGTTCTGCAGCTCTCACTTTCTGCACTCCCATCGTGGCTCCAGCCAGAATTGCATCCTGACATTACCCAGCAAACAACACAGCATAGATCCACGATTTCCACATAATTTGCAACTGACAGACCACTGAGAGCTACCAGGATTTCTCCTGGACCACGGAGAATCCTTTCCCCTAAACCCCTAATTGAAAGCTCCACCACAAGCACCAGTCCCAGAGGCCACTGCAGGCTCATGCCATGGCTTCATGGGAGATCTGAGACAACTTGACCAGAGCTTGGGATCATCATCAGCACATTTGCAACACCATCACTGGATGGTGTTCCATTACTGGAATAGGTTGCCCAGAGAAGTTGTGGATGTTCCCTCCCTGGAAGTGTTCAAGGCCAGGTTGGATGAGGCTTTGAGCAACCTGGTCTAGTGGGGGGTGTTCCTGGTCACAGCAGGGGGGGTTGGAACTATCTCTTCCAACCCGTACCATTCTATGTTGATTCTATGATCACCTTCCACATCAGACCATGTTGTTCTGCTGCTAATGCACTCCTCCCTGCATTTGCTCTAAGGCTATGCCAAGCTGAATTAAAAAAAAAAAAAAAGGCAAAACAAAAAAGCAAACAAACAAAATCCTGTAAAAATTATAACAGTTTAATTACGTCAACTAGCTTTTGTCCTGTCATCTTATTAAACAGTCTTGTCTCTGTCAGTAGTACACATGTTGTGCTCAGGAGTAAAAATGCTCAAGTATAAGAGGCCAAATTACTTCTCAGATTTGTTAGACTTTTGATATGGGCTGATTTTGCTCAGCAAACCCATCCCAAAGCCACTTATGGGTAACACCATTGGCATTAAAAGCCACCTTGGTCACTGGTCCCAACTCTGACCCTGCCAGAGGAACACCAAGACAGGCTGCAAACCTCCTTTCTGGTCATGAGGGCTTGGCAAGAAATTTCACCCTCCTGCTGGCTATAAGGAGACTTCTCCCATCAGCTGCCACACCTTGAGCTGCAAATGTCTCTTCCCACAGCTGTTGAAGAACTAAATCTAAGTTTGCAATGTGTTTCAGAGAAGATGCTCTTCAGTACTTTATGCAAAGTGATCCTCTCTCATTTGAGACCCTCTATTTTTCTTTTTTAATCATTTGCCCAAATCTCACCAATGCCTGTTTTTCATGTGGTTAAATGGGTGAGATTTCAAAGGACGTATCTCACAGGAATGACTGATCATCAGGAGCAGACTAACGAAGGAGTAGTGAGCACCCGTAATGTTCTGCACTCGGCAAGAAGAGCCAGTCCAATGAGTCAGGACAAAGTACTCTCATATTAATCAGCCTCTGAAATTTAGGTAAAGTTCCTAATCACTTCTACTTTAAATTTATTTTTAGGGAACTATTTCCACTAAGTGGTTCAAGACGGACTACAGCTGAACTGGAAGTTTGGAAATAAGAAGATGGTCACAAGAAAGCTGGGTTCAATTCTTGCCTCTACCACAGACTTCCTGTATAAAGCTGAATGCACTTCACAGAAGCAGGGTATTCACACACCTAACTCAGAACATCCAATTTCAATGCCTATATTAAGAGTTCAGGCTTCCACTATAACCAGTGGAGTGAGCTAGGCTGGGTGATTCAGAGCACTTCCAGGAGTACTGCACTCACCAACTGTACAGGGAGCATAGGCTCCTGATTTAAGAGCATAAAGCAGACTTCTAGATCACCTCTGCCCTTCTGACATCCTTGGGGCTTAGCTTTTCATCTAGGAAATATATTCTGGATTAGCGACATGAAGAAAGTGCTACCCAAACTGAATTTGAGCACCAGTCCCCTGGCTCAGCAGCTCAGGAGAGATGCAGGAGACACATCAGGCAAGACCCAAATTTCTGAGTTAAAATTTTTCATTTCTATCTGTGATTTATCTGCTTTCTGATTAAAAAGAAAAAAAAATCCAATAAAAGGAAAATGTTTCAAGTATATTTTAATAAATTTGCTTCCCCCACCATTGGTTCTCTCTCCAGGTGGTTCTCCCTGGTGTCTCGAGAACGCAGCATGACTACAAAAGTGCTTCTGATGACATTTGTGAAAATATTGTCACAAATTTTCTGAGCTTTGTGAACAGGCCCCCAGAACTAAATACCTTTCCTATCAGTGTTTTTGAAATGAAAAAAAGTAGTCTCTGTATGCTGCTGAAGCAAATTCAGATTCTTTTATTTGAGTATTCTTCCCCAGATATACTATGTACGGTTTTTTTGTTGTTCACTTTTAGTTCTGAATAATTAAGAATATTGCTCTCTATGCCTCTAGAATGAAATTATTTCAGAACATTGCTTGAATCGCCCCAGAAAAGACAGCAACAACACAGGCAATCATTCAATATTTTGTAAGGAATTTTAAAACACAAGGTTTCACATATGTCAGATTCAGCTCCAAAAAATAAACATGTGCATTCCAGAGGCTTTTTTTTTTTAATTTTTTTTGTTTCTTTTGAAGATTGTAAACTTTCCCTTCATGAAACATCCCATTTGGGATTGATGCTGCTATATCAGTATCTGAAGATTGTGCTACTGAGCAGCTACTCAGAATTCTGTGGTGATAAATTAAACCAGAGGAAACGGATCATTTCTACTATCAGGGTCACTGTTGTCAACTCCTAACAGGGCAATTGACTTGTCAAATTGTCTCTGGAAGCCTGAGCTCAGATTTCATTGCCTTTCACATTTTTTACAGAATTGTATACAAGGGTCTCTGAGCCTGTCTTTCACCCAGTGCTTTGGGAAATTCCAGGCACCAATCCTGCTCATAAATTGCAGAAGAATATATGAGGCCAGTCTCAGCATGAGATTCTCCTACTGGAGCAACTGTGTGGAAATATTAAATACAAGAAAATATATGATAGGGATGTGCATGTGAACAGATGGAGATTTGCTTGTGTGTCACTATCAGACATGAACAAGATCTTAAATGGTGAAAGGTCATTTGGAAAAGCCACAGGACACCGCTAACATCGAGAGGAGAAGAAAAAGAAAGCTCTGCCATTCTGAGGCTCACTGTGTTATTTTGAATAACACTCAAATCCCCCTGCTAGAGAAGGGAGACAATAACTGTAAGCACACCAAACCCACTAATAACATTTCTTACATTAATTTTAATAATTTGTGTAACAGAGACTTATAAATATATATGTAATAGTTAGAAATGAAAACAAGATCAGTACTGCATAAAAATATTCACCCAGCAGAAAAGAGATCTGTTTTAATCGACTTCCACAGTAGAAGAAATAGGCACGGCAGGAGAAGCGACTTGTTTGAATATCACATCACAGGGTAATGCCAGAGAGAAGAGGAGAAGTCATTTCCACTGCATCGCCATAACGCTTGGGTCATGCTGCTACCCAAATTAGAGTTTCAGTTTTCCAAAAATGCTTTGGAGTAGTGCAGAAACTTAAGTGATCGCTTAAGGGAAATGCCACTATTATAAAAAATGCTCTTGTTCCAAAACCAAAATTGGTCGGTGGTCAACTAAAAGATTTCTTTTGTTGTTAAGAATCTCTTTTTGTGGTGGTGTTGCTGCTGCTGCAATTAAGTTGAAAGGTTTCTATTATGATGTTAACATCATTGTTTTTATTACTGATTAAATAAACAGTTCGATCCCACGCTCTCCAAAAAAGAAACCAAAAAACAACCCCAAACCTGAAGCTGCATCCATTTTTCCATGGAAGACCTCAGTTTCAATGAAAATAATTTCTGGAAGAAAAATGTTCTATTGGAAAATAGTGACCAACTCTTATAATCATGGTTGAAAATCCAAGCACACTCAGGTGTACTGTAAGCCCTTGTTATCTTTGGGATATCCAAGTTTTTGTGGTGTCCTCATATACACCCATAGCACTTTGAAAGGATAAGCTGAAGCAAGAATATGCATAGGGAGTTTTTGTGCTTGGCCCTGTAAGAATGTCTCTTCCCTCCACCCTCAGAAAGACTGTTTTTCCTCCCAATTTCATGCTCTTTACCACCTCAACCCCAGTTTACCCTCTTGTCATTTCCTCTTGCCCTCTTCCCACCATATCACGTTTCCAGTTCAGAATCTGTAGATCCACAATTGTTTAAAAAGCAGCTCAAACTTCCAATTTATAAACATCACTTCCTCTGTCTCCTGAATTTATTTTAATAGCTGATATTTGAGCCCAGGGGATTGTTTTAACAAACACTGTATAGTCAGAAGGAATCACTTTCCTCCAGGCTACCTCTAGGTCAATGGCATAAGGCAAGACCCCCTCACATTTCATTACCCAGGGATCAGATCCCCTTTCCCAATCCATCACTCCGAAGCTTGTTCCTCCTGTTCCTCTCAGATTTGCCTGTATGATTCATGCGGTGCCAAATCAACAGTATATTTGCTTTTTTCTCAGTTCATTGTTTTTATTTGCTTACATGTTCCCTGTCTTAGTTCAACTCATAAATCAACACTGGTTTATTTTTTAGAAACCCATCGAAAGTTTGAGCCAGTTTCCACTGTTATGAAAGACTCCCAATACTACTTGTCCCTTAACAGGTGGAAAATGTCTTAAGAGGTTGTTTGGACAAGAATGGTTTTCTGACTTAAAGACAAAGTATTTATTTATGACTTAATCTAATTCCAAAACAAAGTAACCATTCCCTGCACCAAATTATCTCCTTATGATGCTATCCCACTAACATATGGTTTTATTGTTTAAATAAAAATTTAATATTGAAACCATTTCTAGCTTTTAAACTTGTGTAACTGATTATAGTGAAACAATGTTTCGGGGATACTTGAAAAGACCATTTTCCCTTAAGACGACCACAAAGTGTCTGTGCTAGATAAATTTAGGATTATAAAAGCAAGCAAATAAAACCCAAACACACTCCCCACTCCAACCCTTTTACTTAACCTTTACTTTTTTGGTTCAGAGTGAAGAGCTGTCGATTTACCAGGTTATTGGTGAAACAAGAACATCCCTTTTCTGGTGACCTAGACTTAGAGAAAAAGAAACTGCAAACAAGAATGCTCAAAGCTGAGTTTTGTGTATATTACCAAGGTCAAAGCTTGGCTTAGCAGGCCAAGTCTAGACGTTTTCTGCTGGGTGCAAAGCTCACCTATCCCTCCTGACCAGGTACAAAAGTACAACAGACAGGAACCTGCCTTTGCAGCTATATCTTCTTCTCTCCCACTTGCTAAAATATCTATTGGAGAGCAAATTGCTGTCATGAGTGGTAGGTCCCTCCCCATCCCAATGACTGGACAGGGTGGATCTCCTCTCCTCCCAGCTCTATGCTGCAATAGCATGCAATCCCCGATACCATCCGGTGCCTCTTTCTCTCACTGGATCTCCTCTGTCAGCCAAGTGGACTGCTTCAAATCTGTGTGCTTCTCTAATGTTTTTTTCCTTGCATGAATGACATTAGCCACTGGGAAAAAAACTTCCTCTGGGTTAGGACACTGAAGATGTTCACTGGCAGCTTGGATGACAACCATGTGCCGCAAATCCAGGAAAGGAATAGAGGTTGTGACCCTGATGGTTCCTGCTTGTAACTGCAGCTCCTTTCCCTTCAGAGAGGTGATCTTTCAGAGAAGTGATCTACACCTCTACCTATCTAGCATCAGAAATGGGCCCTTGAAGTGCTGTACCTGCAAGGACAACGGGCTTAAAACAGAGAAGATCTGCCCTGCCAGGATGGGACAAACATTTTCCCTGCTGCCAGAGCATGCTTAAAACAGAAAGTCCAGAAGTCAGAAGCTTCTGACATTGCTGACCTCAAGCAACGTTGTACTGTTGGATTGAAACAAGTAATGTCACAAGACGTGCTGAAAATCAGTTTTCACTGAGCATATAATGTTTAATGCATTGAAAATATTCCCCATTACGAGTTCTGATGAAAACCTTGGCAATTTTGTGTGCTGTGAAAGCTTAAAAAAATGATTTAGAATAACTGAAATATTTCATTTCTGTAATGTTTCATTAGGACTTGGACACATAATAATTTTGCAATATTTTTACTACAATGAGAATATGTTTCTATAAAGCATATTGTTTTAGATGGGAAAGCCATAACATTTAACTGAAAAATTTTTGGTTTGACAATTTTGAGCTTTTCAACCTTGCTTTTTCTGCATATGAACAATTGGCTGAAGCTGACCCTCTCTTGTAAGACACTTCAGATTTGACACATCAGCATTTTCCAACCACAACACATTACTTTGAAAAAAAACTCAACCAACTTGGACAGTCGCAATGAATTTGTGCTCTTTACTTGTTCCCTTCCAGCTCTGAGATCACTAGGGACGGATCCAATACTAGGTTTCCACATACCAGGAATCTCTGTCACATACACAAGCTGCTATCTCATAGAAAACCCATTTCCAGCCTTCTACTTGGTGGAGTTCACAACCTGTCCCTGTCCTTCAAGCCTGTACAAAAATCCCTGAGTTCATCTGCTGTAAAGCTATTAGAAATAGTTTCTTCTTCCTAATCGCTGATAAAATTTTTGATGAAGATCATCTCTAAGATGAGGCATTTGTGAAGCCACACAAGTTAATGTCTTTCAATAAAAATGACAAAAAAACCACAATGGAAAAATAAGAAAGCATCATCTATTTCCTTCATGAAAAAATCAACACACATTCCATGATAAGTTTTCATAGGCTTGGTCCCCAATTTATTGCATGTCATTATACTGATCTTTGTCAATAGGATGAACAAGAGGCAGTAGGTAGAAGCAAGACCAGACCTATTTAGATGAAGGCAAGGGTATTTCTCAATGAGAGCAAATAACCAGTGGCCCCAGATTCACTACCACAGGCTGGTGGATTCGCATCTCCTGAAGCAAGACCAAGGACGAGTTTTCTGGGTAGCGCACTGTAGTCAAACACACTGTTACAAGGCTTGTACTCCAACATCTAATAACATTCTGTAGGCCAGAAATACAGATTGTCCAGCTAGATATTTCCTAACATTTTAAAATGTATTATTTAAACTATTTAAAGTATTTCTACTTTCTGTTTGCCAGAATAAGGAGCTAACTCTCCTCACAAACCTTGTCAGATGAGTTAGAACAGCTGGAAAAAATAATCACATTTTCAGGTACACAAGCCTTTTCTATGTGGGTTTGTGTGCCCAAAAGCTGCTCCAGCCATACGAGTTGACCTAACAAATAAGATCACCTGTCTGCCTTATGTCCGAAGACAGTCCAAGTTACTGCAGCACTTCTGCTTTAACCATGTATTTAGACATTCCTGGCACAGCAAGACTTTAAGCTTGGTTTTTACCTCTGGAAGTAACAACATATTGGAGGCCTTCTATTTGTCCCTTTCAAAACCTCCCCCACTGGAACTAAAATTACACAAATCCAATTAGGAGGGGAACTAAAAAGGTTTTGATTTTTTACACTCATCTATAAGACTGGATTATTTGCTCCAGCCCAAAGACACACAGCAGGATGCCACTGGTGGATATGTACCCAGGTCTCAGAATTCCTGCTTGCTGCCATGAAGAAACCAGAGGTTTGTTGCAACGTGCACAGACCCATTATTATTAATTTCCTCCAGCTTCTGAGCAATTTTTAAATTGTTCCTCAAATTTTTAAAGTGATTTATTCTTTGTAAGGAGAGAAAGAAGTAAGGGTTTTGTAAATAGTCCCTCCCTTTCATTCAATTTCAGTGCATTAATTGCTCGTTGTCTGTAATTGGAAACATAAAGTGAATTTCTACTTGGATCGCATGCAGACAGCTGCCCTGATGTGACTCCTGATGTACAATAAACCTCCAGCATGGTACTGTGGACTTACTTGTTTTAATAAAGTTAATGTACATGGACTTTGAAATCCATGGAAGTATGTCTAATGGACATTTTTGGTGAAGAGATTATTTTAGTTTCTGCTTTAAGAATATTTTTCCTCTTTGGAGGTGTGGATATTAAGGCAATGACCTGAGTTCACATAAGCATCCCCAAGATCTCACCTTTCTAGTTTAAAGTCAAAGTTTCGGGTAGTGTTTTGCCTTTTTTACATCAAGGCAGGTCCCAGAATTTCCTTAGAAAGGCAAGGAAAAAAGAAAAATAAAGAAACAAATGGCAGTTTCTCAAGTACAGAAAGTTTTCCAGCTCTCCAGGCTTATCTCTGTTTCTAAGTCTGTGTAAATGCCAAAAGGCCTAATGTAACCATGTGAATGGATTGGCTTGACAGCCAATTTCTCAGGCTAGAACTTGCCTTTAGGAAGTGTGGCTAAGAAAGCGAGAAATAGTCCATTAACTTCCCCGTTGCTGTGAGGAAGCAGAAAAGTGGCAGTTCCCACAGCCAGAAGAGGAGAGGAACAATTCCTCCCTCCATACCTGGGTTCCATTTTAAGAGGACTCCCATTTGACTAAAAACCTCACTTTTCATTTTACAGTGGGAACTATTTATAGAGCCCACAGCTAAATGAAACTTTTCCAGTAATTTCAGAGGAAGTCAAATGAAAACGAGTTATTTTGAGTCAATCTTTCTGGAGATGAGTAGGCTTCACAACAAATATTGGTGACAGGAAACTGAATCCCCAGAAGGATCCTAGGCACGCTTAGAAAGAACTTTCATGTGGGGAGAGACATTCGAGGGCGCCCAAACCATCTTTTTTTGCTACACAAGTTAAGCTCAGGATTTTGCCTGAAATAGCATAGGAAAATCACTATTTATTTTTTCCGCTAGCAGATTTCTGGGACTGCAAACCTCCAGCAGCAAGAAGAAATAAGCAGCTGGAGTGGGTAGCTGCATCCCAACCAGCAGAGTTATTTGCAAAATGAACTTCTGCCTACAGCACAGCTCCTTCATTCAGAGAGGTGGAGCTTTCCGCTCCGCTCCCCAGAGGGATGGGCACATGGAAACTTAGTGGTAGACACTTAAATTTCACTATTGTCAACCAGTCTGGGAAGAGGAAGATGTGCTCAGATAAGTGCTGGCACCTGGGTGCAGCAAGTGCTAGAGAAAATTGAAGATCTTGAAATTCTGACTCTGGACCACGCATGGTGGCCTGCCAGATCACAGAATCACAGAATGATGGGGATTGGAAGGGACCTCAAAAGATCATCCAGTCCAATCCCCCTGCCGGAGCAGGAACCTAAATGAGATCACACAGGAAGGCATCCAGGCGGGTCTTGAATGTCTCCAGAGAAGGAGACTCCACACCCTCCCTGGGCAGCCTGTCCCAGGGCTCTGTCACCCTCACTGTAAAGTAGTTTTTTCTCAAGTTTAAGCGGAATCTCCTGTGTTCCAGCTCACACCCATTGCTCCTTGTCCTATCGTTGGGCATCAATGAGAAGAGCCTGGCTCCATCCTCATGACATTTGCCCTTAACATATTTATAAACATTAATGAGGTCTCCTCTCAGTCTCCTCTTCTCCAAGCTAAAGAGACCCAGCTCCCTCAGCCTTTCAATGCATAATATCGATGAAGTGGAGGGAACAAGAAATAGTTAAAATGTCCAGGTAGAATTGTGTTCATTTCAAAGCTCACAGTAAGCTTTTAAATAAAGAAATAAAGTCCTTCATCTCCAACTACATGCAGACCTGAACCTGGAAGTAAGTGCTTTGGGGGACCTATTATTAAAATGGAGACCACATAGTAGAGGTTGAAACAAATGAGAAGGTATTTTAGTTTCCAAGGCTAAATTCGTTAGATATATTTCTGTCACTTGCAGGAACGTGGCTTTTGCTAAATGCTGTACAGAGTAACAGCAACACGCAACCCCTGTCCTGAACCACTCAATCATTGCAAGGAATGTAGAACTACATGCATGAAATGTCCACATGCTCCCACACTTTTTATCTTAAAAAATATTTTTTTTTTTAAAAAAGCCCTGTATCCTGTCCTGGTTGTTATTTTAAACTTAGACAGACTTTTTTTTTTTTTTTTTTTTTTTGTTTTGCTGAATAGTAAACAAAAACTGGCATGATGCAAGAAAAACGATTGCCTCAATAGAAAAGTGCCCATTTATGTCATCCCACAATTATTTCAAGCACTATAGTTGAGGTTAGTCCCTCCAAGGCATGTACAAATTGCAAATACACACAAATAATAATGCTCGTACTTTTGGAAAATGTGAAACCCTTTGTTTTGGAAAGGTTGTTCCTATTATTTGTGGCTTGCAACTGTCATCATTATTCAAGCCTTGTCTTCTTTCATGATTGTTCTGCAGCTACCGGGTGCTTGAGAACTTCCCCAAAATTAATATACTTCAAAGAACCAGACATTTTGTATATAGCTTAATTACAGCCTATATAATTAAGTTTTAAAATGATAAAAACTCTTCTGTGCCATAAGCGTACTCAGGCTTCAGCTCACAGGCAAGCTACTACATATCATCCGACGGAGTGAAGGGCCAAGAAATTCCATTTCATTAATTGTTTCCTCTAAAGCTGAAATGTAATTACATATTTTCCAGAGACCTTTGACATTTTCACACTGTGGCTTGGAATCTGATCATACCCTGAAGTAAACTGCCCAGCTGGGTCACAGGCTTAGGAAAAAAAAAAAAAAAAAAAGAAATTGCTAGTGAGGTAGACTTGGACTTTTTCAGACTCTGGAGAAAAGAGGAGCAAGCACTACAGGTCTGGGTCAGGTTTTGTTAACAGGGCTTTAAAAGAACCAAGTGGAGATGATGAGCGGAATTCTTATCTCAAGTAATCGCTCTTAGAGAAATAAAACAAGGCAATGGGAGACAGAAGAGGCTCCCTCTGCCACAGCCATGGCTGGTTCTAGTAAGAATGAAAGAGACTTTTGAACCTTCACAGAATCACAGAATTTTTGAGGTTGGAA
>NW_010338249.1:0-847 GCF_000700745.2 Antrostomus carolinensis
GCTTGTTTTCTTATTTGAATTAACCCTCCCCAGTCTGTCCCCGGCTCCCTTGTCATTACACCCCATGTTTTTCCTATCATCCATTTATTGTCCTCTGTCTTCTTTATTGAAATTTGGAAGGACCTACAGGTTCCTTTGGAATTTACTCCTCCTGAATAATCACACGTGGGCTTCCTGCACCCCCTGGGCACCCACTGTATTTCTAGATACTCATCTTTTATGGATGGTTCCCCATCAGTGGCTGGGGGGTTAACCCCCCCAAAAACGCGCAATAGTAGTATCCTGGGTGGTTGCAATATGTCCGCCCAGGATTAGCACTGGGACATTGATATATTGCCTTCAAATTGGTAGATCCCCATTCGTAATGTTTCCTTCTGTCACAATCCGTTCCTAGTGTAGGCTTTAGTAGGTCACAAGTGGTAACATTAAAGTGCGGGGCTCCCGAGCCAGAAATTTCACATATTATTTCAGAATCCTCCTTTCGGGAGAGAGTCCATTTGAAGGGTTGATGATGTGAATTTTCTAGGGTCAAGGGGATCAACCCTAGAATTATGAGGCTTAGGGCTTTCATTTCCGTCCTCACCGTAATACCCCTCTGCCTCCTATGTCTACTCCTTTGCGGGGAGCAACGAGGTGTTAGATCTTCTCGGCAGCAGTGGGTAGTCTTCAGAGGATCTGTTAGCCTTCCCTCTTTTATTCCCCTTTTTACATCTCCTTTCTGGCTCTGTGGATCCTGCTGCCCCTAGTTCTCTATTAAGTTTTTCTATTTTCTTGCTGAGCGTTTTTACTTCTTGTTCCCATTTGGGTCCCGAAAACTCCTTGGACCTATTGAGACTTATTAATTTTT
>NW_010338250.1:0-1228 GCF_000700745.2 Antrostomus carolinensis
TGAAAATTTCAAATAAATTCACAAAAATTTCAAACAATTCCATGTGTGTGTGTGTGTGTGTTTCCCCAGCAGAGGGCGCCGTCCCCGCGGGGGTGTGGCCATGTGACCCCGCCCGCACGCTGGTGGCCCACATCCCCTCCCAGCGCCGCATCGTCTCCTTCGGCAGCGGCTACGGCGGGCACCCCCCCCCGGGGCAAAAAGGGCCCTGCTGGGCAAGAAGTGCCTGGCCCTGCGCGTGGCCTCCTGCCTGGCCCGCGAGGAGCGGTGGATGGCCGAGCACATGCTGGTGGGACACCAATTTGGGGTGAAATCGGGGGATTTTGGGGCTTTTTAGAAATTTCAAAATTTTTTTAAATTTTTTTTGAAATTTATTTGTAATATTTTGGGGAATTTCATTTGGTTTTAAGGAGTTTTCGGGGGTTTAAGGGATTTCTTTGGAGGTATTTTGGGAATAAGATGATCGTGGGACACCGATTTGGGGTGAAATCGGGGGATTTTGGGGCTTTTTAGAAATTTTTAAATTTTTTTAAGAATTTTTTAAAATTTATTTGTAATATTTTGGGGAATTTTGTTGGGTTTTGGGGGGTTTAAAGGAGTTTTTTAAATTTCTTTGAAGGTATTTTGGGAATAATATGATCGTGGGACACTGATTTGGGGTGAAATTGGGCGATTTTGGGGCTTTTTAGAAATTTTAAAGTTTTTTTAAATTTTTTTAAAAATTTTTTTAAAATTTATTTGTAATATTTTGGGGGTTTTTATTTGGTTTTAAGGAATTTTAGGGGGTTTAAGGAATTTGTTTTAAGGTATTTTGGGAATAATATGGTGGTGGGACACCGATTTGGGGCAAATTCTGGGGATTTTGGGACTTTTTAGAAATTTAAAAAATTTTTAAATTTTTAATTTCAATTTTTTAAAGTTTATTTGTAATATTTTGGGGGTTTTTGTTTGGTTTTGAGGAGTTTTTTGAAGGGGGTTTGGGGTGAATGTGGTGATAGGCACCAGGTTTGGGGCAAAATCACTCGATTTTGGGGTTTTTAGGTGAAAAAGAATGTTTAAAGTTTAAAATTTAAATTTTTAAAAATTGACTATTAATATTTTGGGGACTTTTATTTGGCTTTAAGGAATTTTAGGGGGCTTAAAGGGGTGTTTAAAATTTGTTTTAAGATATTTTGGGATTAATATGATGGTGGGACACCAATTTGGGGTGAAATTGGGGGATTTTGGGGCT
>NW_010338251.1:0-838 GCF_000700745.2 Antrostomus carolinensis
TGGGGACAACCAGAGTCATGGGGGACATCCTGGGGACACTGGGGACATGGGGACATCCTGGGGACATTGGGGACATCATAGGGACATTGTGGGGACACTGGGGACATTGTGGGGACACCCAGGGACATGGGGACACTGAAGGGACACTGGGGACATCCTGGGGACACTGGGGATGTGAGGACATCCTGGGGACACTGGGGACATCCTGGGGACACTGGGGACATGAGGACACTCAGAGGGTGTGAGGACATCATGGGGATACTCAGAGACATGGGGACACTGAAGGGACATGGGGACATCGTGGGGACTTCATGGGGACACTCAGGGACATGGGGACACTCAGGGACATGGGGACATCCTGAGGACACTGGGGACATCCTGGGGACACTCTGGGGACATCCTGGGGACAACCAGAGTCATGGGGGACATCCTGGGGACACTGGGGACATGGGGACATCCTGGGGACATTGGGGACATCATAGGGACATTGTGGGGACACTGGGGACATTGTGGGGACACCCAGGGACATGGGGACACTGAAGGGACATGGGGACATCGTGGGGACAACCAGAGTCATGGGGACATCATGGGGACATTGGGGACATCGTGGGGACATGGGGGACATCGTGGGGACAACCAGAGTCATGGGGACATCGTGGGGACACTGGGGATGTGGGGACACTGGGGACATCGTGGGGACATCAGCAGCAAGTGGTTGCTCTGGGGTGGGGACACTGAGGGGACACTGGGAGGGGGATGCTGGGGGAAGGAGAGGTGGGTACTGGTTTATACTGGTGTATACTGGTGTATACTGGTGTATACTGGTTTATACTGGTTT
>NW_010338252.1:0-1406 GCF_000700745.2 Antrostomus carolinensis
TATTTTTATAAATTATAAATAATATTATTCATTATATAGGCCCACATGACAAAAGCCAGTGAAGAAAATGTGAGCTAAAATAAAACCCAAGCAACCCTTTGACAATTTAGCAATGTCTGTGCACTGTGCTACATCCTTTAAGAAGAAGCCTACACATGAAGATAGAGCGTGAAGTGCCTTTCCTCAGGCTTTATGGTAACCAGGGCTATACTGTCAGGAACAGCACAGCTCTCAGCCGTGTTCAACAGTTGTGCAACACTAATTTGGAGCAATATTAGTATGGGACCCCCTCTATGATAAAAATAGGGCTGACAAAGTTGTGGAAGGAGCCAACGCTTAACAACAGATACAGCACGTGGTGAAAGGGAATGTTGCTCGGAGCATAACATGAGATAAGATTACACTTAACAGCATTGCTGTTTGAAGGAAGAGAGATGTTACCCTCCAACACAGGAACACTCACACATTGTAATGAATTACAGATTAACTATTACATTATTCCTGCAGATTCACAGGGCTGTTGTAGAGTAGAAGGCTGTGGGGGTGGTTGTCCTACTGCTAACTGCAGTAGGACAATTAATGTGTTGCCTCATTTCACTTGAAAGAAGGAATTCCAACATTACACTAACAGAAGTGCTTGAAAAGCCCCTTTTCCCACCTATGATGTGCTTGCTGTCATGAATACAGCCCTCAGATATTAACTACTTAGGATTATTTCAGTAAACAGTCCACTACCTCTTGTCAGTGGCCAGGCACTCAAAGTCCAGAAGAGTGATTCAAGGCATGCACAATTCAATGGAAAGACATACCCTGACTCCCATCCTGACTCACATGGTCTGAGGGTCAGGCTTTTAGAGTCCTCACATGACTGGTAATTTTTAAATTATTACAATGAAAGGAAAGACTGCCTTTTTAATGCCCAAGCACAACAGCTGCAATGTCATTGGGGTTGTGTTCTGAGATGCTCCTAGACAGTAGCCCAAATAAGCGTCTTAATGATACTTTGAAAATATGTAAAGCACTTCTTTTATATGAAATGACAATTCTGTCTGGGCACATCATCTGTTTGTCCAGCCAGAACGGAATTAGAATTAATGAACCAGATTCTACTTCGCTTTGCACAACGTACAGCTACAGTAAATGCAATGAAGCTACACCACATGTAAATAAGAGGAGACTTTGACTAAGTTACTTTACTTATGACAATGAGCTTATATTAAATAACACCTTTCGACTTCAGTGGATCTCCAAGTTCCCTGAAAACTGATGCACTACAAGCTCTGCTTTATTTACATGCATCTACTGTTTAGCCTTTCTTAACCACAGCTTCAGAAAGCTCATACGACAATAAAAGTTGCTACCAAAGATACAGAAAGAGTTGGGGAAGCAGACCACAACAGCAGGAA
>NW_010338252.1:1430-7479 GCF_000700745.2 Antrostomus carolinensis
TTTCAACAGTATGCAGGCACTTCCCCTCTATTCCTGTGAAAAATGCCTTTGGAGCCTTTAATGATCATAGTTGATGATGGCCCTGTCTTGTTATCATAAAGACAAGACAGCTTCTCTGGCATAGTGCCCCAAAGGTGACACTTTGAGTCATCAAAGTTGGCACCAAATAATGGTCCAAAGGTGTATTACTAATTCAAAGAATTTGTAGTAATTGCTATGTATGGTAACTGTTACAGATGGTAATTTATATGGTATAAAAATTATACCTGATGTTAAACAAATCAAAAATATAGGCTAGGTTCTAGTCTTAATGAAATTAGTTCATTGAGTGTAGTGTAGTCCACAGAAGGGAACAGCTGGGGTCCTGCAACTTACTGTCATTGACTTCTCAAAGGAAGCAAGTGATGACCTAAGTGCAACATGAATGAAAATAGTGATGGTTGACAAAATAGCAATAGCAGACGGTATCAGTGGGAGGTGAATTAGAAACAGACAAATGAACCATATTAGTTCCAGAAATTCTCTCATATTCCTACTGCCCTTATATTAGACCAGTGCAGTGACAGCAGCAGCCCAGACAAATCTGATGTTTCTTGAAATCATAATTGCTGTTCCTGGTAGATATTTGGCTTTTGTGTGTTCTTCTAGAGTGGGTGAGGTGTTAAGCAGGAAGATATAAGCCTGTCCAAAGCTCTTCCAGTCTGAAATACAGTCCACTGCTAAATTATAAATCCATGAGGGTAAAAAAAGAAACACTTTATTCCAAAATTCTTAGCTTTTTGTAGACGTCTTGCTGTGTAAAGCAAGAGAACCTAATGAATGATACCTGCTTGTCAGCATTCTGCACACTCAGAGGCAGGCATTTCCACATACTAATGGGCTCGTTAAAATCTGTAAGCCAGAGAAGTTTGTAGCTCTTCCTCATTCTGACTTTTCACTTAATTTTACATAGAAAAGGCAATTGTCCATTTTCTTCTTATTTTCAGTCGCAATTCCTGTAATTAGAATAAGATTTGAGGAACAGGGTGCAGGATACAGAGAAAGGAGGTTAGTGTAAATGTCCTGATAAACTTTAAGAGGCCTCAGCTGCTCATTAGGCAACATCTACACAGCCACCAGTATGCAGGTGAATAAGGGATACATATCTTGGGGACAAACAGCAAACCAAGTGTGATACTTGTCAGCTTATCAGATGGAGAAGAGGCCCCTAGGAACTGACAGCATAGTCCTTGATAGTAAAGAGACTTCAGTGACAATGTATGGAAGCCAGCATATGGCTATGCCATCCAACTCCTTATTACACTTTAAAGGATAGAGGTCTGGTGATAGCATGGGGTTACAATGCTACACCAACCCTTGCATATATGCTTCTCCTGCAGTAAAAACTGTCTCCTTCATACACCTATTAGGCTGTGTCTGTCTGATTGACTACAGCAAGTGACTTTGGAGGGCAACATACAGCCCTGAGAGGAAGGGCTATAACATATTATAATAAGAACGTAGTTGATTACAATATAAGCCGCTGAAAGTGAGCTGACTATAGCACAAGACTGGAAGAATGCGTCCGTCTGCAGGGTCCCGACAGGAGAATGCATCTATCTATGCCTACAAGTGTGTGTCTGACTGCAGGCAGCTGTCATGCAATCAGAGTGGCCTGGTAGGGTTGTCACCTATTAAACCATCTCACCCGCAGTTATTGTGGGTTTAAATACACATCTCATTTTTCTCCCAGCAGCTAACTAGTGTTTGTGTCCAGCGAGAGCAGAGAAGGAAGGGGTCTTGCTGGCTTTGATGAGAAGTTTCTGGATCTCCACTTTGACAGCAAGTTTTGTTCTTCTACTAGTAAATATCATTCAGGTCTGGTACTCAAGGGAATGATTCCATTATTAAGAATATGATTTATTTTTAATAACCCTTCTGCTGTATATATAGGAACACCCTGGATATTATAATCTAAAAAAATCCCTAAGGGTAATTTGTTTTGGAAGAAATACACTGTCTGGGATTTTTTGAATAGTGGACAGCAATCAAATGAGGTGCATTTTCTGTATCTGACGTACTGTAAGAACACACTGAAGTGTATGTTCTATTTGTTTTCTTCTTCCAATATACACAAGGACATTTAAATATTAAAGCATTAAAAAATATATGTCTAAATAAACTCTTAGTAAAGGACAACCAATCCTGCAAGCAGACCCATCAGACCTGTCTCTCCTGATAGCCAAAGAGTCCACCTGCTCTGAGCTTAGTGCTATATTTATACACATATCAGACTGGGTTTTGCCAGTTACTCTCTGCCCTTAGTTAATGGGGATCAGCCCTGCATGGTGTCAGGAAGGATGTTTAGGATAACTCTGCCATCCTCTCCAGCTGGTGTAGCATGCCTTCCCATGCCCAGCTCCCCTTCGGACCAATGGGCTCTTCCAGGCACCTGTCTTCTCCTTGTCAGTGGAGCAGCACATTGCCTTTCATCTCCCAGCTTCCCTTTCCAGACCTCCTGCCTCAGAGGCTTCACATGCAAGCATTAGCTGGCCTCACCTCTCGTTCTTCAGCACCAGTACATGGGAATCCATTTAAACATCCCAGGTTTGAGTTTGTGATATTACAATCCATTTACATGGATCAAGTAGGCTGAGCTTTTTCCTTTCAGTTGTATGAGCTATTAGTATGTGAATGTTTTGTGCCTTTCTTCCCCTAAAAAAGAAAGCTTAAAATGTTATTTGCTTTGGATTCTGAGAAGTACAAACGCTACCGCATGGCAGACACATGTGAATCCATATGCTGCCATGTCTGTAAAGCTGAGAGAGATTAAAGCCTGAAGCTTCTATTAAATGCTCTCCTTTTTTTCTTGCATGCAACATTTTTAGATCGAGCTCTAAATGTTCACCAACTCATGAATATTTTTGAGCCAGCTCTGTTCACTGTGATAAATCATGCTGCTTTAGTGTTGGTTTAGTGACAGATAGTTACCTGAAAACTTCTAATGTAAAACAGTTTATGGCCATCTGAGGGGAAAATAAAAATCTGTGATCTTTGCCTGACTGCTGGAACAGTATGACAAGAGGAAACATACTGCATTCAAGCCCCACAGCATGCCAACTTTCTTTCTTTCTTCTAGAAATGGACAGAACTGAAAGGAAAATGACTGCTGGTATATTGTGAAAGTACTTCCAAGTTTCTACAAGCCCCAGTGATAGATGCAAACACAGACAAAACCCTTCATAGGAAACAAAAAGTTTTGCAAAGAATGCTGAAAAATAGCCCAAGAAAGAAACAGAACTATCATGGTTAGTCCTTCCAACGAAAAGAAACAGATGATTTCTAAATATAAATATTAAAGAATGTCATTGACACTGTAAAAAGCACTTGTCATATTTAAAGCAATGCAAAGAAACCTTTTCTTCTTTTAGAGATCTCAAATACAAATATTGCCTTGTCTCTTTGAAAGTTAGCTACCTTGAATTACCTCACATTACCATGGTGCATGAGCATATAAACAGGCAGTTGGCTGACAAGTTACCCTGCATGAACTGCTCTGTGATAGCAGCTTGTATGTGTGCATCCACACAGCTATAAATGCAGGACAGACTGATATAGCTGATCCCTAATTGCTGTAAAATTCAACCCTTGAATTAGAGACCCCTCTGGGATGGGGAAAAAAGTTGTCTTCCATTCAGGTGAAGAACGAGGAGGAAACTACCCTCAGACAGTTAGCAGAGAGCTGCTATCCTTTCCTGTGATGTTGCCTGGACAGCAGCAACCTTTACCAGAGCCATCATCTTATGTCTCAGATCATGCACCACACCAGCCCTGTGTTAATAAAAACAGAGAGATGGGGCTTTTAGTTCTTCCCCTGCCAATCAGTCCTGAAAACTGATAAGTTCTTCACAGAATAGGGGTTCTCCCAATTCTGAAGAAATATGAAATTTCATTCCTTTGGAATAGAAATGTAAGAGAGAATGGAAAAAAATTCCTCCCACTGCTGAGTGGAAGTGCATTAGTGTAATACAGAGCTGTGTACTTAGACTAATAAAATGTGTTTCTTTTCTTGATTGGAAGTAAATCACATCATAGTTATACTATCATCATTAATACAACATCACCACTCTGTGAATATTTCAGCTCTGGGCTCTGAGGAAGACCTGATAAAGATTTCTTGCAGAGTGGAAACAAATTCCACTGTCTATTTTAGTGATCAAAGTCAGCAAATATAGACATTTTTGTCCAAAGGAATCCAAGGGAATAAACCACGAAGATCCTGATTTTAAGTAAGATCTGAACACTAAGTCTCTATAGATGCCTTAGAAAATACTAGCCTGAAGAGCTAGGCCAACAGTGAAATTTTGTCCCATACATCCAGAGAACACCACTAATGTCAGCTACACTGAGTGGGAAGGATGAAGGGTGATTACAGCCCCAGCTGCCAAATTCACCTCGGTTGCAAGAAATCATGATTTGCACTGGAATTAGGAGGTGGGGGAGACACAAACACTCTGAAAATAAAGCTACTTTTGATAAATGGTAAAACATGGACATAAGCACTTCATCTGTGTTTGAAAATCTTCCCCTCGATGACTAGGGAAGGCAATAAATCTGTGCAGGGATGTGGATGACACCAAGACCATATGGTCTGCTTGTTCCCCAACAAGCAGACCATACCTCCTTTTTTATAAAAAATATAGAGTACCTTGGTCTCTATGCAGAGTAACATTTTTGCATCTTTTGTAGTTAGATAATGCTAACAATAATCCATAACTACCATAGTTTTACTGATACAGACTGTTTACATAAAATTACATGCATTTGTAGTAAAAATACTGTTGTTTATTAAACTATTATTATACTATTATACCATCGTTCTTTATTAAACTCTCCAGTTGCTATTCTTTTATATGTGTCTGATAAGCTAGTATATTAAATCAGCCCCTCCATTAGAAAGTGGTTATTTACAGTGTTAAGAGCAGAGTAGCACAGTAATCTACCATAACCTGAAGTTCTCAGGGAACCTCTGCTAGGATAAAAGGCAGCACAGGTCTCTGCAGCTGCAGCACTCCCAGTCCTCTGCAATTCTCAGTTCTTTCCATGGAGGTAACCTCCCGAAGCACTGCTGCTCTGCACTCCAAGCAAGTTCTGAAGCCAGCCCTACAACAGCCGCTGCGCACACTTGCTGTTCTAATTTGGAGGAAACTCCATCCTGGAGTTTTCATTATAGGAAATAAGGAGACAAGATACTTGGGGCAAAAAATAGAGCTCCATTAAGTCACCTACCATTTTTAGCAACAAAAGCCTGTTGGGGACATCTTTGTATTACAGCACTAAACACAACAATCAAAACAGAAATGGCAGGTGGAATCAAAGAGATTTCCTAGGAAGAAAAAAACAATCAGATTGAATGTTTTGTGAAGCTTTTGGCTCGATGGCCCATTGACAACACTCAACACGTCTCTCAGACCATTCTCCACATTTATCAGAAAGTTTTCAATAGAAAACACTTTATTTCTTGCAGAGTCCTGGGGCCACCTATGAAGCAGGTGTGTTGGCCTTACAAAGCCACTGCTGCCTTACAGATATTCACTCAGAAAACTTAAGTCCAGAGCACTTTATTGTTCTCATAATTGTGGTATCTGGCCACCTTTAAGAGTACAATATTTGAAAGAAGTAGCTAAAGATTAATAAATTAAGGAATTAAGTAAATACATCTGGACTTTGCAGCACTGATGATCAGTGATCTGGATCTAATCTCTTTCCTTTGGTGAAGTATAAATTCAGCAGTGATTTGGATCTCAATCCAGATTTGAAAGTAGGATATTTAATAGTTCGTGATTTGCCAATATTTGGAATTAAGGCAAGAATATGACTGGGAACAACGCTGGCTCTTTTTTTAAATTAGCCTCCTCTCTTATTTTCTCAGCTTGCCAGCTTCAACCTGCCTGAAAACCAGTCACCACAGAGAGCAACACTTTTACCTGTGACTGACAGTCTGCTTTGTATTTTTACTGTTTCCTCTTACCAGTCCAGAGAAAAAAGAAAGAAAAAGAAAAAGAAAAAG
>NW_010338253.1:0-3462 GCF_000700745.2 Antrostomus carolinensis
AGGGATCCGGGCAAGGTGGGAATCATGATCCCCAAGAGTGCAGTGGCCAAGGGCTACTGCTCGCCAGGTCCTGGGGTGAGCTGTGACCCTGCAAAGGCATCTGGTCTTCCAAACTCCCCGTCTGCTCTGGCACAGGCTCTGTGGCCGAGCTGCTTTAGTCAAGTTTAAGCTTTCAGAAGAAAGGGAGAGAAAAAAATAGAAAAGACAATAGAAAAATTGCTTCTTGCCATGATCTTGGTGCCTTTAAAGCCTCCCTTGGAGCTGAGTTGCAACCAGCACGCAGTTTATAGCATCGCAAGTGTTTTACCATCTCCGAACTCCAGTTCCATTTATTATTTGCAGAAACAAAAACCCAAAATGAAATCAAGCGAAGCGGCGTGGCTCCCAGCAGGGACTGGTGCGGGAGAGGCAACGGCTGCCCGGCTGAACGGGGAGTTACTGGTTCCACACCATGCAAGGGAGTGCGTACGGGCAGCAGACCCACATCTGGAGTGGGAGAGGCTGTGTGGCAGCGGGGAGGACATGTTACATGGTACAGAGGCCAGAATATCCTGTGCGAGTCCTCTGCTGCGCCTGGTGTGCGGGAACTGTTAGGAATTACATCTCGTCTGAGGTCGATGTGCCTGGGAAGAGTGGTGAGGGTCTGCCAGAGTTGTGAATATTGTTTTACTTGAGCTTCAGCAATAATTTATTTGATAAAGAGGCTGCCTCCTTTCCTAAAATGTCCCCCGGGAGGGGAAAAACAAGATTTCTCTTCCCAGTCATGAATACTCCCAGCAGTTTACCCCCACGTCTCTTTCACACCAGCTAAGCAGTTCAAAGCTGTGTTTATTTAAGCATCTTAGGAAATCTTGCAACTTTTTGAAGATTTCTGTTTTGGGAAGAAATATTAACAACAGACTGCGAGTCAGTGTGTTCGTATTGCCTACTATAACTAATATTTATTTATGATTGCTGATAAATAGGTTTTCAAGTATCTCTTTTTTTTTCCTATTGATGTTGTTTTGAAGCAGGTGTTAACACCTGCATGGGTTAGTTGTTTTCAGTTAAATCCCCCACCCCAATAATAAATAGCTCAAAAAGCATCTTCTCCTCTGTGGCTGCAAATACAAGCAGATTAACTTTTGTTCTTGGAAAATTAGTGTAATTGTGGGCACCTGCAAGCACCTCCGTGGGCAGGGGATGAGTGTTAGGTGCAGCCCCGCAAGCTGGGATTTTCCTCATGGCTAATTTTTCACTGGTTACTGACAGAGAAAGGCGCTTGCTGGGAGCTCCCGGGCTATGGGGGATGATGTCGCGGGTCTCCGAGTCGTGTGTCTGTGTGCGGCTGTTTGTTTTCAGGGTCACTGACCCAGAATTAGGGGAGTTTATTTAAAAACAACAAGCACAAAAAAAGCGGTTCATCCTACAGATGAGAGGAAGGCAGTGGCCAGCTTGACACCCGTGCTGTGTCCTGTCACTCGCTGGGCCATTAGCAGAGCAGCATCTCGCTTGTTCCTTGGCTCTCTGCAGCCCGAGTGCCAGAGCTGAGCCTGTGGCTTGTTTATATTTATTGTTACTATTTTTTTTTTTCAACCCTCTTAGTGTGGTGGGACAGAAAAGTGACTTTTCTTGGGCTGTAATCTTCTAGGAATTGTGCCCCACTGCTAAAACCGTATAATCACGTCACTGGAAAGTCTTTGTTGCCACCAGCTGCCCTGGAGAGGAGTGACAGTGCTTTGGCTCACGTGGCTGGTGAATCCTGCCCCAGTGGGTTTGGGGCTTTCACTGGCTTCTGCTGCTCTCTTGGGTGGTTTTTACCTTTCCATGGGTGAGATTGGTCATCTGTGCAGAAATCAGATGGGTGGGCTCTTGCTTGAGCTGTGCCATGTGGAGATGCATGGCTTGCCAGATTGGCAAGGTGTTTTTGCGATGTGCTAATCTGGCTGATCAACTTGGCTGTCGATGGGGTGTTGGGAGGAGGTGATGGAACTGCCTCTGTCCCCTGGCTCCCTTACCTGCCCCAGGAAGGACAGCTTGTGCCTCTGGGATGCATCCAGAGCCCCTGGGATGCTGCTCTCCATCCTTCTCCAGCCAGCTTGCATGACCGTGGTGGCCAAGGCTGGGATGTGGGGTTCCGAATGGGTGATGGTTGATGGGCTGAGTCCAGCAAGGTTGCAAAGTCCCGTCCAGATGGTTTGTTGGGTTTTTCTACTGTGTTTCCATTCAGAGCATCCTCTGCTTGGGCCAGGTAGGTTTCTGCCTTGCTGTCTGGAGCAGAGACAGGGGACTTGTGCTGTGCTCCAGCTCTTCCTCTCCATTAGGGCTAGAAAGAGATCATGAAGCTTGTCCCGATCCAGAAATGGAATAGTCCAAAGCCTGAAATCTTAAGGTTTTAGCCCTAAAACTATATAAATCCTGCAAAGGATTCTTTCGCTTCCAATCATCGTGGTCTTTGAGTGAAAACCCAGCTGGGACCAGGTGTGCCATGCAATGGAGACCCGGAGGGTACAAGCCTGGTTTCCCACCCATGTGTTCGCCTTGGCTCCAGGATGAAAGGCTCTGCCTCAGGTGAGGACCGCATGGGTCAAAAGGGAACAGGGACACGGGTGGGACATGTTTAATGGTCATGGCGCTGGACCCACGGGCTGGGGCTGGGAAGGGCTGCAGTGACAGGCAGGGCGTCCTGGTGTGTAGTGAGAGGAGAAGCCAGGGGAAAAAGAGGAGGAAAGCTGGTTACTTGACTTTCACTTACAAAATAAAAGCACCATGAAGGCTGGGAGGATGAAAGGCTGTAGCAGGGTCTGTGCCAGGCTGCTCCTCTGATCAGAGTCAAGAAACGAGGCTATTTCTTGAGAGTTGCGGAGTGATTGAAGAGCAGGGATGGAGAAAGTGGGGAGGATGCTACCGCTTGGTGTTAAGAGCTCTGAATAGGAAAATAACAGTGTAACTGAAAGGGCCTGTGATCTATATTGTAGTACTGAAATCTGCCTCCTCCCGCGCACGGTGCCTGCCTGCAGAGCGCTGCTGCCTGGAGAGCGGCACGCTGGCAACAGCGGGGGCTACAAAAAGCTGCTCAGAGGTGTTGTTCTGGGGAGATGCCCCCAAATTGGTTGAAATCCCATTTTTTTTCCTCCTGGTTTGGACAGTGAAGGGCAGCTCTGCAAATGCTCTCGCTGGGGAGGGGAGGTTTGGTGGTGCTGGGAGGAGCACTCCTGTCTCGCCTGGCTCCTCTGCTGCACGGTCCCCAGGATTTGGGTTTCAAAAATGGCTTTAGGAAAGAAAAGTATCTTGATCCGGTCATGGCAACCAGCCTTGCCTTCTGCCTTTGATCTGCAATAAAACTCAGAGGGCTCTTCCAGCAGCCACCTCACGCGGCTCCGCTCGCTTCCCATTAGAAAGAGGCGGATGATTAAAGGCTCCATCCCGGGGAGCTGCCCAGTGTCCCCAGCTCTTGCTGGAAGTCAGCAGAGCTGCCGATGG
>NW_010338253.1:3690-4358 GCF_000700745.2 Antrostomus carolinensis
TGGAGCTCGCCCCAAACCCCACAGGTCTGTGTGCTGGCACTGCTCCGCATTGGCCTGACCAGATCCAGCTCTCCTGGAGGGACACATCCGTGTGTCCGACTGCACCAGAGCAAGGAGGCTTCTGTGTGGTGGGGACGAGAACAGAACCTGCTGAGCTGTGCTGTGGTTTGGGCTTCCCAACCCTGACGGTGCCTCCCGAAGTGCTCCCATGGGGATGCCCGCGGTGTGGGCAGTGGGTGACCGGGACCTCTATTACCTCAGTGGGTGCCTGGGGCCCTCGCCCCCTCCTCAGCTGTGCAAGCTCGTGGGGAGAGCTGGGCACTGCGTGAGCTGCTGTTTGAAGTGCTCAGCTGTAACACAGGATTAAGAATAGAATTTTTTTTATCAAAAGAGTGTCTTTTGAGGGGAGAGCATGTGTAGTGTCCTTTCAAGTTCAGTGCATCTGTTCCATCATCACTTTTGGGTTTAATGGAGAAAATGCTTTGTTTTGAGAGGTTGGACCTGAAAGAGATCTTGTTTTGGTTTAAAAACCCGGCAAAGGAGTCGGAATCTGTTTGCTTCACCTGCGTCTGATTGGCCAAGCCTCCGCCAGCTCCCTGCCCTGTCCCTGGCTCCTGGGGGCAAAGGAGAAACATGACTTGTCTGGCTGGGGGGGCGGGGGTCCCACA
>NW_010338253.1:4371-8832 GCF_000700745.2 Antrostomus carolinensis
GAGCATCCTGCTGCTCCCTGGGACAGGTGCTGGCATGTCCTTGGGCTCGTGCCAGCTCCTGGGTGGGGATCTCGGAGAGAGGCAGCACCCATCGCCTTTCAGCAAGCACTGCATGGGGGTGCAGTGGTTATTTCCCTCCTCCCAGGGGACAAATAACTGCAGAACCTCTTCCCTGCTGTTCACAAACCCTTCAGAGTGAGCTGGGCAGGGGCAGTGGGTGATGTTCACCTCCCGGGGCTGGGTGCAGTGGCCAGCATCCCTCTCCTTGCTGCCATCCCAGCAGAGCCAGGAGCTGGTTGATCCTAATCTCGGTAACACCACATCTCACCAGGGATCTCTGGACCCATCCATCGCCCGGCTGTGCCAGCAGCCCGGCGCTTCCTTTGCTCCCTGCTTTTGTGTGTGTGTGTTTTTTAAGGAGATTCTTCTGTGAATTCCCTCTTCCAGGCTGTTGTGTCACATCTGGAAGTTTGTGTAGGAGTTTATCCAAGCGCTGGAGTACAGCGCAGCTTTTTCTCATTTAAAAATCATAGGCTGGTATTTTGAAGCGGGCTGGGGAGGGGGGAGGAGGGAAGGGGAGAGGGATGCTGTCTGCCAAAAAGGAGACTGGAGCAGAGGAATCATAATGACTTCCAGAAGTTTTCTTTCTTTCTTCCTTTCTTGCTTTCCCTCCCTCTCTCCCGGCGCACAGACAAAAGGCTCGGCATCATGCGGTTCATGGTTATGTCACCCCAGCGTGGGGAGCCCCGGCCGGGAGGGGTGGCCCTGTCCTGCCCGGGGACCCTGCTCTGCTTGGGGACAGCTCTGCTGTGGCTCCTGTAGGAAATCCAGACAAGGGCTCCCATGCGGGGCAGTGGGAACCATCTCCCAAGACCTGCTTTTTATTTGGGGTCCAGAGCTGAGGCAGGGTGGCTGGGAGGGGGTCACAGCCTCTTCCCCAGCCCCTGTGCCCGGGACCAGGGGGCTCAGGCAGGTGGGTGAGAATTCAGGATGGGGCTGGACCACCCCAGCTGCTGCTGATCCATGGGACCAACGTGTCTCCTGGCCGATCTGTGCAGACTCGCTGCTCTCGACTCCATCAGCTTTTGTGCTCTGTGCCCCATTCAGTAGCACGGGGTGCTGGAGCCAGTCTGGAAATGCCCAGGATTTTATGATGCATAGAAAATTTTCTGCTTTCTTCTCCCCCCACCCCCTGCAGATGTTTTGGCATCATGCTGAAAAATGCCTTTTCCCCATTTTTTGCTTTAAACTCTGTTTCACTTTTTTTCCTTGCTGAAAAGACCAAGTTTTTGATTGCCTCAAGTTCCCTGCCTAGATCTCTCTTAGTTCTCCTTTTCTTTTTCTACTGTTTTGCTGGAAGGGAGCAAAACGTTGAGCCAAAATGAACATCCCCAATGTCTTTTTTTTTTTTAATTTGGATCATGAAATCCTTTTCCCTTGGAAGAGGAGCCTTAGGGAGCCTTTGCACCCGGCGGCTTTGCCGGCCACTGCGGATGGGGAGGAGGGTCCGGAGGAGCGGGGCCGTCCGTGGGGAACCGGGGAAGGAGCATCCGGAGTCAGGTTGGGAGGGCTTTGAAGCTTTGCTGTGGTTTGGAGGGGTTTGAATTGCCGAGTTAATTAAGAGGCTTAAGTGTTTCTGGGTTTGTTACGAGGCCAGATCGTGGCTTTCCTTTCCCCGGCGCCTTGGCTCTCTGCTGAGCGACCTAGATGTGAAATATTCCCTTTGGATGGTGATGCACATGGAGGTTTCCCCCAACCTGGGTTCATTTGGCTTTGGCTTTTGCCAGCCTTGGCCTGTCACCCAGGAATCTGGCCTGGTGCTAAGAAAAAAAAAAAAAGAAAAAAAAAAGAAGAAGGAAATTCTCATGGTTTTATATAACGGAGTGAGTAACGACCGATCGTGCTTTGGGATGCTCTCACATCTGCTTCCTACCAAAGCCCCAGCAAAGAGGCTTTGAGCAGATGGAAAAAGCACATATTTCAGCCTGAATATTTGCTGAGAGAAACTTTCAGGCTCGATCTGTGTGATGACTGCCATGGTGCTGGTTACTGCCTTACGGGAAATGGGCTGTTGGGGTGCCAGGACCAGCATCGCGTGCCCAAGGTGCAGCATGGCTGGGCAGGTCCCACGTGAGCCCCGAGCTGGGGCTGCACACACAAGTGTGGGACCAGGACGTGCCTGTGACTCAGCCCTCAGAAGTTCACTGGTTAGTCACAAGTGGATGGAAATTGTCTATTGGTTTGGCTCCGGTGCCTGAAGCGTGGTTTTGGTCGGGATTTTTAACGTGTCTCCGAGGTGGAAGGGACTGGCTGTTGTTTGATGGTTTGTTGGGGTTTTTTTTGTGGCTTGTGTCCTCCTTGCTTTCTCTCTCCCTCTGCTGGGATGCAAAACCCTGGGGTGAGGGCAGGAGGGGTCTGAAAATGGGAATGAAATGCTAAAGTAGGTGATGGGTGAGAGCTGGGAGCTTGGCACAGACAAGACAAGCTTGTAAAGAAACGGGGATTTTTTTATTTTAATTTATATACTAGCCCCACACTTACAGGGTTCCCAATGCAAAGCGTCCATATATTTATCTCTAATTTGAGTCTCTTCCAAGAGATTTTCCTCAGCACATCCACCAGACCAGCCTCAAGATGCTCCCTAACCCTGGAGCTGAAGGCAAACCTGGCGCTGAGCGAGGGGATTCATGGGGATTCACACCTTCCCGAGGCGGGGGGGGGTTTATGCCTTCAGGATTTCCTGTGATTCATAACTTAATCAGGTCAGGTTTAGCTGTCACTCCTCCTACGGCATTATCGACTGCCTCTGTGTGCTCCTGAGATGCTGGTGGCCACAGCAGCCCAAGGCAGAGCCCTCCCCTGCCCAGATGGTGAACAGGACTTGTTAATGATTTGTTAATTCAATTAGAAAGTGCTCGTTAACCCATGGTGAGGCTGAAGCTCCCTTCTGGAGGGCAGGGCTCGCCCCCATGCCTGCGATTCCCTCTGCCAAAACATTTATTTAGTGTTAAGCTGCCAGCCACGCTATGCAAATAGAGATGTTCATCATGAATAAGGTTCATTTTTAGCTCTGGGTTGAGACTAGACTTGGGAGGAACCCAGCTCCTGGAGGGGTGATGAGGAATGATTCCTCTGGGGGGAGAGACACAGCCCCCCAGGGCTGGGTTGGCCAGATCCTATGAGAGGGAGCAAACCTCTGGGCTCCTGCTCAGCCCCAGGGTCCTATGGAATAAAATGTTCCTTCTGCTGCAGGTTGAATAAGGCTTTCAAGTGCATTTGATGGGCTGCACTTTAACCAGCCTCCTCCGCATCGGCGTTAGGTGCTAATAGCATGAAACCCAGGTCTGGGCTGGCGGTCCCAGTGCTCGGTGTCTGTGTCGGATGTAGAGTGTCTTTAATTTGGGAACCATCGTGTCTAGGTAGACTGGCTGTAGCAATTCTACCTTAATAGGAGAAAGCAGAAACCCCAGTAAGAATGATAAATAACAGGGCCCTGATGCTCCATTGAATTAATGTTTATTTGGGCAGACGGGGAGGAGAGGAATTAAATTAATATCTGACTTGTAACTGCTACTGTATGTGGTTATTGACTTATCTTGCTTTAGAAGACCATAAATATGTCTCGGGATATACCCCTGAGACCATAATCTGCTCAGGGTCACAGTGCAGGTCTGTCTCTGATGCTCCTTCAGAGACTCATCCTGACTTCTGGGGTCAAAAATCCAAATTCCTCTGACAAAGGACCCAGCCACGTGCGGAGGGGAATGTGTTTTTACTTTACTGCGAACGTACAGCATAAATCTTGAAGGTCTCTGCCTCACATAAATCGCTTTATTGTTTGTAATCCTCCGGCCGGCTTGGTGCTGGAGGGCGCGGAGCCCGATTCAGCTCAGGGGAGAGGTGTGGGTGAAGCTCCTCGGCTCTGGAATTGGGATGGATCACAGCTGGAGCCTCATCCCAATCTGCCCCCTTTATCCCTGTGCCCAGGTTTCTGTCCCCCATATGCAGTTGTTTTGGGGTTGAGGATGCCTTCGTGGGATAAGCTGGGGGGTCTCAGTGTGCCCCTTAATAGCCCTGGCCAAGGGGTTCAGGTGTCTGTGAGCCTGGGGGGAGGAGTGAGATTGTCCCTTTCAGCACTCGATGCCATGTGGGTGCTCCAGTCTGGGTGATCCGCTGGGTGCTGACCCCAGGCACCCCAGAAATGCTGGCTGTGGGGCTGGCACGGGGCATTCCATGGCTCAGCATGCCCCATGCCCAGGTAGATGGGCTTATCAGCATCCTGGGCATGTGATACCCACATGTATATGGGTGTATGTGGGGTCAGCAGCTTGGGAAGCTCATGGTTTGGTGACAGCATGGGCCAGGCTGACCTGTCATGGTCTCCTTGAGAGGCTGGAGCTGTGCTGGAACATCCCTGGGTGGCTGAGCTGTGGCAGTCTGTCCTTCCTCTAGCTAAGGTGG
>NW_010338253.1:8853-19399 GCF_000700745.2 Antrostomus carolinensis
CGTGTAGGGGATAACTCGCTGCCTATGTGACTCTCCTTACGGCTCTGTGTGTTGACCTGCTCTCCAGCACAGCCCATGCTAGTGGAGAAGTCCCCAGTCAGGCGAGCAGTGCTCTGAGCCCCCACCTTGCCCCTCGCCCATTGCTCCAGGCCCTGGTGTATCCCCTTGCCTGGGTTTGGCATTGCTGATGTGTGGATATTTGTTAGGATGCTTCTGTTTTATCCTGCCAGCCCATCTCTGAGGATGGAGCACGGCCCTTCCCCTTCCACATCCACTTCCCCAGGCTCTGCTTCTTGCCTCCAGCCACCGAAGTGCCACTCCCATGGGAACAATTTCCCCCACCATGGGCAAATCGAAGCCCCTTCTTCAGAAACTGCTCCTGGCAGCAGCATGGGGGAATCCTGTCTTTTATCAGGCTAGAAAATAGCGGAGGAGCCCAAGGTCAACGAGGGTGGAGATGCTTCTTCCTTCATCTCAGTAAATGCGCTCTGGCTCTTCCAGCAGCGGATGTTCAGATCTCCCAGCTGGGTTTTGGGCTTGGCTTTTTGCTGGGTTTTGTTTTGTCTTTCTTTGTAGCCCCATGAAACTGGGTTGTCTCGGCTCTGGGAACACAGAGGGTTGGGCAAGTAGTGGTCAAGCTGCAAATCAGGGGGACAAAAGGATGCACCAAAAGCGCTTTGCTGTGCTGCCTCCTCCTCCCCTCCCCAAATCCCCTCCTTTCATCTGCCAAATACCTTGATTTTTCCACCTCTGGGTTTTTTGTTGTATTTTATTTTTTTAATACTATTGCCTGGGTTTTGCATCGGGGGCAGGATGGAGGTTTAGGGGGGGTGGGGGGAAGCGTGTGTGCGCAATGAAGCTATTCGAGGAGTTGTGATCTCTGCGTTTCATTTTGCAGTTCAGCTGGAAAGATCTCGTTTCCAAATACACCCACACACAGGCACAGCAAGAGAAGAGAAAGCAGGCGAGGAGCTGCTCAAGGGGGATGGGGCAGCGCGGGGCGTTTGGGAGCCTTTCCCAGGGTTTGGAGAATCAGATCCAAAGCTTTTATCTGGGGACAGGAGATGGTACCCTCTGCCTACAACCCAACTGCCCAGGGCAGCTGTGGGGTTGGCCATACACCCCATAGGCTGAGCAGAGCCCAGGGCAGCGCGGTGGTGGGACCTGCTTTTGGAGTGGAAGAAGAGTAAAGGCACAGAAAGGAGACACAAAACTCCTCACCCGATGACCTTCAAGCTGAAGTCAGCTTGTTCCCAAAGATGAGGCAGTGCTGGAGTGGCTCTTTTAGCCACTCCACATCCACACCATCTCCCTGCAGTGCCTTCCTTGCCAGTTGGGTCCTGACTCCAGTTTGGATTCTGGAGATGCTGATGGAGGTGTGGAAGCATCCCCTAGTGCAGGGAGGGATGGGGTTAGTGGAGAGCAAATAAACCTTCATCCTGGTGAGCATCTGGGTGTGCAGCAGAAGGCAAATGTGAGGGGCTAGCTGAGCAGATGGGGGCTCAGTGGTGATGGAAGGTCTTGAAGAGACATCTCAGCCTGCTCGGGCTGCAAGCCAGCAGCAAGCGTGCTGGGGGCTTGTAGGGGCACCCTGCCTGAGCCCCCAGGTCTGGGTCCTTCCCCAACTTTGGGGCTGTGGAGCAGCTCAGGGTGCATGGGGGAGCATCCCGTCTGCCGGGTGCTGCCATGGGTGCCCATGTCCCGCCCAGCTTCCCTCTGGGCCCCTCAGGTGGATGCTGGTGGCACGTCTCTCATCTCGGCCCCCGTACACCGAGCCCTCCCGCCATCCCTTCAGGGTCAGCACGTGATTTTTTTCCATTGCTTTAAAGAGACTGAGCTCATACAACAATATTCCCTGAGCCAACACCGCTTCTTTTTGAAGTTCCTTGTTTTGGTATTCCTCAAACTTCATATCCTCAGGCACGAAACACAACACCCCTTGGCACTGGAGGCTTTTCCCCAGCACCACAGCTTTGGTTATCCCCAGCATCCCACTGCCTGGTCAAACCACTGCCCCACACTGCTGGCAGGTCCATCCCTTCCCAAACTCACCACAAGTGTTAAATGGTGGTAAAATAAGATCCTCTGGCCACCTCAGCACGCCGCAGCATGCCACCTGGGCTGGTGGGGGAAAGGCAGCCAGAAAGTGTGGTCACGTCTGTGTTTGTATTAGCCGGGGTCCATGGCCAGAGCCGGAGCTCTGCCAAGCGGGGAAAATGCCAGAGCAGGGAGTTTATCCCGTGGTGTTTGATTTGTGGTTGTGATGGAAGTCAGGTCAGGAGTAAATGTGGAGGATGCGGCAGAAAAGAGCAATTTCAAGACGGTCACAAAAACATCTCGTGGTACTAGAAGTTGGGATTTTCTTTTAATTTTTTCCTGCCCCTGCTGCTGGCCGCACTGGCTGCGAGGTGAAGTTTATGAGAGAAATAGCAGCGGTTCCGGGAAATATTTTGCCTAGCTTGTATTGTTGAATTTTATTTTCTTTTTTTGGCAGCGGATGAAGGAAACGGGAACACAAACAGTTTGGCTAGTGGGTTCTTGGTCCAGAAATCAGCCTGGCCAGTGAGCGGTTGCTTTGGTGGGGAGAGAAAATACTCGAAAGCGGACAGGGTTTGTGTTGCTTTCGTTCCTCTCTCTTTCCATCCTCGCTCCCAGCCAGCTCTTAGGATGTTATTAAATGAGGGACAATCACCTCTGAAGGCACAGACTGTTAAAGCAAGGATGTGCATTGATGCTCCTGGCCTCCCGTGCGTTCTCACTGATTAAAATCTTAAATTCTTCCATTTTTGACAAGATTTGGGGTTTCTGTGCCGAGCTGGAGAGTCTCTATGGCAACAGCTAAAAGCAACTTTTTCCCTACCCCTTTTTTTTTCCTTGCAGAGGGTGAAAAGGATGGGTGTGTGCTGGTGGGGCGCCAGTAACTATTTGAAACCCCCTAATATTTGGGATGGTGAGTGCTGGGAGAGGACTGGGGCTGGTTAAACTGAAATATAGAACTGCTTTGAGGCTGTGAAGCCGAGGGGCTGGGATGAATTCTACCCCAGCTCGACCCCCTCTCCCAGTAAATGTATTTCTTTGAAGGCAGGAGAGAGCAGGGTCACCTCCATCCCTGCCTCCATCCCACCCCAATCCCCCAGCCCAGGGATTTCCCACTTGGGTTTGCTGTGTCCGGAGCAGTTTGGAGCTGTTCTCAGAGTGTGATTGTGGCAGTGTTTCAAGAGGCAATTAAAATCCTAACCTTTCAGGGAAAGTCTTGCAGCATGTAATAGAAAGGAAACCAGCTGGGCTAGATTGAAACGTAAGAGGTTTTGGGAGTAATTTTTAGAATCCTATACTGTAGGTCTTTCTAGAAAGATACTATACAATTTAATAACATGTTATATTCTTATATGTTATATTTTAATCATCCTATAGTATTGTGTAGGAGGAATCTAATTTTCCACTACAGGGTAGTATACCTTTCTATAGGTTTTCAGTTGTGGGGCTTTTTTTGTCCAATGGAGTTAAATGAAAAATTATATCCTTCCTAGAAAAATCTAACAAAATGATGAGAAAATAATACCTTTAATTTATTAAATAAAGCGTGTAAGTATTTTCCATGGGGGTTCATATGGCCTCATAAAAACCCACTTTGAGCTTGTTGGGGAAGTGGTTTGTGTTGGGATAGAGATAGGTACAGACCTGGTCCCAGCTGGGCAGGTTGTGGGCTTTGCAAGGGAAACCTGGGCCTGTGTAAAGGCGGAGAAAAATAATAATAAATAAAAGCCAAGACTTTCTTGCATCTCTGTTTCCCTTCCTGGAATGCAATTAGAACAAAGATGGAGCGGTGGGTTCAGGGCTGTGATCTGAGCTGGGGTGTGAAGCTGCACTTGGGAGCTGCAGGGAATGGGGTGAGGCTGGGGGTTAGATCCTGCACGGGGGTCGAGCTGGGAGCTGGTGCTGGTAGCCCAGGTGGCTGCAAAGGCTGGAGAAGGCAGCAAGGAGCTCTCTGCACTGGGAGAAATGGGCTTTGGAAAGAGCAGGCAGGGGCTGTGTGGCTGCAGCAGGAGGAGGAGGAGGAGGAGGGAAGGGCTGAAAATCTGGCCATGGAGATGTCAGGTGAGCCCATGGGCAGCAGCTGTGCTGGTCCTTAGTGAGAGACTGGGCAGCTCCGTGGTCTCGGATGGTCCCATGGGAGCCAGCTCTGCTTGGCAGGGCCAGACACATGTTGCTAGGATGGCTGCAGCTGCACAAAGCAAGTGAAAAGCTGTTGCCCACAGCAAAGAGGGGTGTCTCATCCCAGCTAAACACTAGCCTGGGATCTATTTATTTATCTATGTATCTATTTATTTATTTATTTATTAGCTTCAGCTCCCCATGTGGAAGTCCAGGCCGGGGCTATCTGCAGGACCTCGGGGTGGATGATGCTCCTATATTTATTTTGTGGTGCTCCCTTTTCTGTAGGGGCTGAGTCCTGTTGTGGTTTTGCCTGGTAACATGTGGTTTGGTCGTACTGTCACCTCCAAAGTGGGACAACGATTCCTCCTCCATGCTGGCTAACGGGAGCTACGACTGGGTTCAGTGGGCACATGGCAAGTGCTCGCCTTGTGTGCTGGGGGTTAGGGTCTCTGTCAACTGGAACTCCACCAGTAAATCCCCATTGCTGGGATGCTCTGCTCAGGTATGGGTAAGGCACCTCACAGGCTGGGGCACGAGGTGGCCTGATGGGTGATGCCACTCTCTGTGGGAAAATCAGGCATTGGAAGGGGTTGCCCAGGGCAGTGGTGGAGTCCCCATCCCTGGAGGGATTGAAGAGTCGTGTAGTCATAGTGCTGAGGGACATGGGTTAGTCGGGGACTGGTCAGTGTTGGCTTAATGGTTGGACTCGGTGATCTTAAAGGTCTTTTCTAATCTGGGCAATTCTGTGATTCTGTGTAAATGTGGGGTTGGGCTCCTTCTTTGCCTTAGCTCAGAGGTGCCCATCACCGTGTCCTCGGGGACCTGCATGGTGCTGGGAACCTGCATGGCCAAGTCCCAGGGAACTGGTGCCATCCCGGAGAGAGGTGCAGGGGAAGCTGGTGGCCCTGGTCCTTCGAGGTCCCCAGAGGACAAGCGCCTTTTAATAGCCATGGCAACTAATAAGCCCTGTGTGGTGACATCCCCACTGTCTCCATGGCAACGGGCTGAACATCACATAGCAACATGTGCCTCAGGTACCCATGGAAACGGGCCGGGCAGGTTTTTAGCATTGCTGAGTTAAATCTCCGCTCTGGAGGGTTGAGGGGGGTTTATGCCCAGGTGAACCCACCACTAAGGGCAGGGGGGGCCTGGGGTGAAAACAGGGGGCTGAGGGGCTGCAGGACCCCAGGGGCTGTGCGGGAGTCGGGCTGGTAACGTGAGTGGGGCTGCAGCTCAGTGAGGTGTTCCCAGCTGGTGAAGATGGGGAAGGTGCATGCTGCTCAGGGGTTGGGTTTTTAAATTTTTTTCTCTCACAAGGGCAGCAGGTCTTGGGTGGGAAAAATGATTTTAATTAATTATCTGATGGGCTTTGAGTTGCTGAAGAGAGAGAAAAATAAGAGATGCTTAGGGCTGGAGGGCTGGAAACTACCTGGCCACAGGCAGAACGGTTTCACAGAGGAGTATTTGCAGACACACACAGACTGGTTTTCCTCACCATGCCGGGGGTCACCTCATCCTCAGTCTCCCAAGCTGGGGTTTTCCAAGCCATCAGAATGGGGCGCAGAGGCTGGGAAGGTCACTCCACAATGGGCAGCATCCAGCAAGGGGGAGGCAGTGGGATGTGCAGCGGCGCTGTGTGCAGCCCCTGCCATGGCTTGCTCAGCATCTCATTAACTAGCCCTGGATGTTATGGGTTAATTAGGATTGGTAGCTGTTGGGTGCGAGGGGTCTGCTGGGGTTATTGTGTGGGCTCAGAGCAGCCCCAGCTCTTGTCAGTCACTGTGGATGTCAAGTTGTGCACGTGTGCTGGGTGCAGCATTTCCACTGAATCGCTTCAGCAAATGCAGCCATTTCCCCAGTTTATCCACTAACAGGCTGGAAATTTGAGGAATTCATTTCTTTGGAGCTATTGAAGTGTTTCTTGCTAATGCATTTCAGCCCTTCTTCCCCTGTTGTTGCAGACCTACCATTAAAAACACATTGCACGGTTACTTGGAGTATCTCTAGTTTCTGTAAACACTCCTGCCAATAAATGTGATTGCTTTGGGAAGATTTACAGGTTTGGATTTTTTAAAGGCTATGAACTGAGCTGGTTAATTTTTATTTTTTATTTTTAATTTTTTTTGGTGAACTGTCAGGCCAACCTTTTCTCTCTTATATATTTTCCTCCTCCTGGCTGGTGCTTGTTCTGTGGAGGGTTGGGAGATGCAGTTAGGTAACATGTTCAGCAATGTCCAAGTCCCACCAGCTTTCTGGAGGGATTAAGCTCTGACTTTGCTCAAGTGTTTGTCAGGTGGGACTGGGGGACTTGGAATTGGTCGAGGCTTTTTGGAGTTTTTACCTGTGGTTTATCTGTTGTGGGAAGATAAAGGCTGTCCAAGAGCAGGGCTCATGCTGTGGGAGGGGTGGTTCCTGCTGGACAGTTTGGGATCGTGGGTCCGTCCTGGTCAGGCGTGAAATTGGTGTAGCGATGGATGGGCTTTAAAACCAGTGGAATTCTCTGTGCCAAAGCTCTTCTGGCTGTTGGGGCTGGCAGCAAAGTGGCACCTCTGCAGTTGCTGTGATTTGCCTCTTTTCACCTGCCCATTGAGGCACTGGGGCTCTCGGGGCAGCTGCCTTCCCTCCTTCCCGGCTCCATCCCGATGGGAAATCCCTCCCTTCGCCCCAAAAATCTCACTGCCCATCTCACCCTGTGCCTGTGAAAGGCATTTACAATGTGGTTGGTCTGGGGTGCTTCACTGCCTCTTCTCTGCTGCTTGTGTTGGACATTTAATGGTTTAGAGTTTAGGGGAAAAATATATTTGGATATCCACAATAAATGGCAAAGGGCAGGAGCGATTTGGTGCCCGGGTAATGCACCAGTATAACCCCAGTGACCTGAGCTGGGCTGCTGGTTTCTCTCAGGACTGTGATTTCCAGATCGTCCTTTAAAGCAGGATGGGAAGTGGTTTCACGTGGAAGCCGAGGCTGTGCTGGCTGGTAGCAGCGTGCTGAGACCGACCAGGCACCAAGCCTCGGGCATGGCAATGCTCTGCCTCTCCCCAGGGACGGGGCACACTTTCTCTACTCCTTCTCTACCTAACCAGGAATTTTGGGTGCCAACTGGAGGAATTTAGTTATCTTTGAGTTGCCTTCTACTCCTCTTCCAGATTCTACTGGAACTGGTCAAGGTGGCTGGTGAGGGAGTGCAAAATACCTGATTTTGTGTGTCTCTGCTTCCCGCTGGCTTTGCACCCTGGAAACCTTCTGTAGACAACTTGCTGTACCCCAAGCAAAGAGAAAACCCCAACCTGGAGAGGTCCTTTGTCACAGTCACCTCCCCGCTATCTGTCCCCATCACTGGCTGTCCCTACACAGAGATTTAACCTGCAGTTTTGGGTGGCTTTGTTGGGTGCTCCTGCCTCTGCCGAGGAGCTCATTTCTCTCACGTGGAGCTGGAACTGGGGATCCTCATGGGTGTCTGCAGCATCCTGCTCCCCTGTTTTACCATCAGAGGCCTGGGAAAAGCTTCCTTTGGGTTTATTTTAGAACCTGGGCAGAGCTGGGGAGTGCAGCCTGCCTCTCCTTTTCCCACCTAATGAAGTCAGCTTTGTGATTCCTGTGGCACCAGGCTGAAGATCCCGGGGCTCCATTCAACCAACTGGTAAAAAAAAAAAAAAAATTAAAAAAAAATGGAGAATTGGGATAAAATCTTCTTGCCCTGACAAGTGTCACTGGGATGGGAATTAGCCCCAGGCCATGGGCTTTAGCAGGGACCCATGTGCCAGCATCGGGCGGGAGTTGCCCCATCCAGCTCCCCAGTATCGAGCACGGGCTCGTCCCGCTGTGTGCGGGAGGCTCAGTGATAACAGCATCAGCGCCAGCCTCCAAGGAGGGCTGCAGCCAGCTCAGCGAGGTTTAATTAAATCTGAAATCCCGGCCGTTTTCTCTCCTGGGCTTGGGATGGCACGAGTAGGAAATCAGTGGAAGGAAATAATGAGAATTAGAGCAACTTCAAGGGCCGTTGCGTTCTGGCTAGCAGGGGGCTGGAGGCCGGGTGGGCTGCTCTGGGATGTGCACGACATGGACGGGATAACTCCTGGGGAAAGGCTGTGCCATCGCTCCAGCTGAGCATCATCCCAATCTGGGATTTGTTCAAACCGGGGGCTTGGAGCGGGAAGTGCCATCTCCCTCTTAATGACTGAGTGGTTCTGAGCCTGGCAGCAAACATCCCCTGCAGTAGGTGTCTTTTCTCCCCCCCCCTTTTCTTTAGAGGTGTGCTCATTAAGACTGCAAAGAGCCTGACTATAAATTAGATACAAATGTACAGTTAATGCCGAGTCTCACCACGGCCAGGGCAGGTATTCTGGTATTTAAACTAGCAGAGCCAAGGGTGTAAGAATCCAGCAAAGGGGGGGGAGAGAGGGGGAAAGAGGAAAAAAAGGAAAAGTGGCTCTAATTGAGGTCAGTATTTGAACAGCAAAGACCAATTAATGCTCCTGAATCAATAGGTCTGTGGGTCTGAACTAACACGTCCTCACCGAGGATTCGAGCGCACGTGGAGCCCAAGGGGCTTTTGCCAAGAGCCTGCCTGGGGTGAGCTGTTGCCACAGCAGAGATTTTGGTGTTTGCAGCCCTGAGGGACGGTGCTGGGCTGAAGCCAGGGGTGGGTGGGTGAGGGTGTGCATGTGAGAGACCAGCCTGGGCACCTCCTTCTGCCCCCAGCCCAACAGGAACCTGTGAAAAGCCACTTTTCCCCCCCAAACCATGGTTCCTCCCCACTGTGTTTTAACCACCCAGTTTTTCAGGCCAAAGTGGATTAATCTGGGGTGGGTTTCCCAGCCGGGGTGTGCTGGTGGTGCCGAGGTGGGGTGTGGCCGAGCAGCTGTGCTTCCCCCCGGGTCCCCATCGCGGTGTCCCGGAGCCATGGGCATCCCTCCACTCGCCTTTGGCCGTCCAAGCCTGGCCGGGGCGGTGGCTCAGCAAACATCCAGCATTCCCAACCTCACATTTGTATTTTCCTTTATTGCTATTCCAAGAAAACGTGTGCGTGCGTGGGGAGAGGAGATTATCACGTTAGTGTTAAATACCCCGGGGGAAGGTGGGGAGGGCTGGCTACGTTATTTTTGCCTGGACTGTCTTCCATGGACAGCCGGCTTGAGCAGCAGCACCTGCTTGTGTAATGTGGCACCCATGGGTGCAGCCGTGCTGGGCACCACGGTGTGCTCAGGCAGCCGACACCGTCCCAGGGAGTCCGTGCTCCCAACAGACACAGGAGAGCACGGTGGGGAGGAGGAAAAAATTCCTTGTTTTTGTTATTCCATGAATTTTCGACGCTGAACTGATGCATATGGCAGATGAGATGATTTGCCTCCAGGCGTACAGGAAAAACGACGCAAGGCAGGATCTGTTTGGTGATCTTGTGTCTTAATCATGAGATGAAATTTTCCTGGGGTGGGAAAGGGGTGGAAGGGCCATGGCTTGTGCACCTGCAGGTCACACTGCCCCCGCACTGCGGCTGGTGCTGCCCATGGAGCCGGGTGAGGCTGCAGCTCACCCCAGCACTGCTGCTTTTCATCCCCATCTTTTCAGAAGAGGGGAGAAAGCCACTGCTATTTCCACTACCTTGCTCCATTTCCAGGTTGGGAATCCAGGACGCTCCCAGGTTTGCCGGAGGAAGGTGGGGGAAAGGCTGTAAAGCCTTGGCTGTGCTCGGCAGGTTATTTCTGGCCGGGTTTGGTGCCGCGTTCGATACCTTTCGCTGCCTCGTTCCCACCTCCCACGGCCCCGCGCTGCAGCTGGGCTGAGGAGGGGGAAGAGGAAAAGGCTGTTGGCAGCTCCCACGGGGCCTGATCCTGCCCTGCTCAGGTGGCAGTGGGAGAGATGAGTGCGTCAGGTCTCTGCAAGGAGTTACACTGTCCAGTGGAGCAGAGAGCAGGTGTCTTTCCCGTTGCATCTCACCTTGCCTGGCCGGAGCAGCGCAGGGGACAGGAGGTTGGTGCCAGTGTTCTTGTGCCAGCTCCCTACGGAGTGACACAGATCCCAGGGACCCCTCCACCTCTCCAGCTGCCACTGCTAAGGGCGCGTGGGCAGGCGGGATGAATGAGCTGTGCTCTCCAAGATGCTCGCGGCAGGTGCTAATGAGTGTAGCTTGAAATACCTCATCACTGTTAAATATGTGGATTTTATTTTGTTTATTAAAAAAAAAAAGTAGGGAAAAAGCCTGTATGCTGGCAAGGAGTGTTGGTGGGAGCTTCCTCCTCCTCCCCTGCCACCAGCAGTGCCCCGTGACCAGAGCATGATGGTCAGGATGCTGCAGGGTGCGAGGGTAGTGGGATGGGTGCAGGATCTGTCCCCCTGCACCACTCCAGGTGCAGCAGTGTGGGGGGGCTGCTGGTGCTGGAGGGAT
>NW_010338253.1:19985-20382 GCF_000700745.2 Antrostomus carolinensis
TGGAGAGCAGAGAGTAAACACTGTCACTTTGCATTACATCCCCGCTCGCTGTCGGACAGGCGCTGGCAATGACTGCCTGCACCCGCCCTGCCGGCAACCTGAGCCCGGGCGACCATGGCCAAGAGTGGGCGCCGGCCAAACCCCGAGCGGTTGCGTTGGCCACGCTCTGCAGAGCAGCCTCGGCTGATTAAGAAATTGTTGCGTAACCTCTAACGAGGCTCCTTTTTTCTTGGGTTTACAGCCGCTTGCCTCTCTCCCCTCTCATTAAGCTGACGTGCGGTTCCTCCTGGGTTTGCCTTCCAAGGGTGGTGATGTGCAGATAACGGGGCTGCTGCCCACCATCTCGCCTGCCCCAGTTTGTAGGGGTTTTTTAATGCTGGGTCCGGGGTGGGGGTGG
>NW_010338254.1:0-10881 GCF_000700745.2 Antrostomus carolinensis
GTTTATTACAGTGAAAAGTGGATACATACTGCTTCCAAACCCAAATTTACTGTTCATTTCCTTTGTACTTGTTCTGAGTGGGTATAAACAGCTACCCAATCTACAAGGCACACGAGGGTTGGTACCTTAATACTAGCATTTGCCGCCCCATTTGTGGGGGTATCCTGAAACAAGTAGTCATAAAAGTAGAGAAAACAAGGTCCTGTGAGTGTACAACCTTTCAAGGCAAGCTGTAGTTGTTCCTAAAGTATAAATACCTGGATATGTGCGGGTTTTATATCCATTTAACAATCACTGTAATTATACTTTTATTTCCTGTTTTTAGTTGTGTTTATTTGAAACTAATAGGGTCAGTGAATCTCTTTACAACTATTATACTGTAATATTTATGTGCCTTCATATCTGAACTGTCCATTAATTTAAAAGTGAGAATTCAGCAACTGCTATGAATACAGGAACAGCCCACTGTATGCTGAGAAATCTGTGGGTTTTTCCTTGCAGTTTTTTGATTCTATAAACACCCAGGAAATAGTAGCTTGCTTACAGCCAGGACCTCTTATGACTTGTAAACATGATATGAGGGTGTATAACAACAGTGAGTTTAAACTCAGCTGATAGTTCATCCGGTGAGGATTTAAATTTTTGACTTATCTCCAGCACTTCCGTTGCTTCCCAGGGGCATGGGTGTGCATCTGAGGCAGTGCAGGCTGTAGTGAAAGGTGGTAACCATCGTGCAAAACTTAGTCACCCTTTCCAGGTGTTATATTTTTAGTACATAACAATGGTTGTTGGATATCTAAATAGTGCTAAGTATAGTAGTTTTAGGAAATTATATGAGTTATGTACTTGCATATCTTTGTTTAGAATTGCTGTATATTCATTATTTAGAATTTTTCATAATTATTGCTTTAAAACTACACCCCTTAGAACTTTTCTTAAATGACTAGTTAACTAAGGCCCAAGTGGCTTTTAATTTTAAATATTTTGTAACCTATAGGGGAATTTATAGACAAGAATCCGTTTTGGTTGACCATGACAACTTTGCTTTGATTTTTGCTAGAAAATATATGCATCACACTGCTGAACAAATGATTGGCACTTCACTAATTTTAAGTAATTCAAATAATTACAGCAAGCAAATTTATTCAGTAGCGTGATCCATTGCCAGGATAAGCATTAGTGCTAATGGCTATCTCAGCAAAATCTTCTGTGGCAGCACAAAATGGCAGTGCTGGCAGCCTATTTTGTGATGAATTATGTTGTGAAAAATGATAAGGTCTGCGTGCTTATGGAGAAGCAAGAAAAGGTACATTCCATTTCAGTTGAAATTTAGGAACCAAACCCCAGATGTATAAAAGCACTTCTAAGTGCAAAATGTCTTAGCAGGACTACAGTAATCCTTTATGCAAATGTGCTAGGTTTTGGGCTTTTCTGGTCAACTTGGTCTCTAATGAAAACTTACCATAAAACTTTAAAAGAAGGAAAAAAAAAATCAGAACTGTATTTACTTGTGTATTTATTGTAATTTATCAGTTTATTTTGGCTACTGGCTGTTGATTATTTATGTACATTTCAAGTACAAGAACTTTGGAGAAATAGTGTTGCAGTATAATATCTAAATATAGACAAGTGTTTTTGCTAGTATTAATATCTACCAAAATAAATGATCTCATTGCACACAGATACAGAAATATCTATGATCTGTGATAGAATGCAAGATATACATTGTTCAGAGTAGCAATTTTATTTATTAAAATACCTCTGTAGCAAGAAGGCCTTAATGTGTGAAGAAACCAGGTTACAGAACTCTATCTTTTTCTCCCTCTCCTTCACTCTGTATAAAAAAGACATTTTCTTTAGGCTTGTATTATTGTTTTTCTGCTGCTAAAGTGCTTCACCCAATTGCAAAATTACGTGTTACAGAAATGGAGGAAAATGTTTTCAAATATAAATGCTATACCTAACAGATACAGCCATTTTGGCTGTTCTGGTTACTATGGTGAGATCTGTGGAGGATGCCTGTAGCACATCAGACTCTTTATGTTCTTCAAGCAGAGTGTTTTTAATTTCCTAGGATCGTTTACAAGCTGTAATGATATTAATCTATTTGCATCCTCTTTCAGCACTTCCTTTGCTTTGGAGTGTAAGCCCCTTAATATAGATTGACTGGAGAAGAACAGATTTGTCCTTCTTGCTGTCTGTCTGAAGTGCTCTGTGTGACTAGAGAGCAGGGCTATCAGAGGAAGGATGACCTAATATACCGCAGGCAGGAAGCAGAGCTGATTAGTCTGCCTCAGAGAGATGCCATTACAGGGTGTGACTGAGGTAACATAAATCTGCTAAGGAAGGGTTTTTTTTCTTGTGGAAATGACCATAGAAACATATACAGAAGGAAAAAAAAAAAAAAATCTGAGTACATATTCAATCAATGTTTGGTTACTTATGAGCTCATGATAATTCTCTCCACGTAACATGATAGGGATCCTCCTCTCTATTCTGGCTTCCCTATGTCAAATGACGCTTTTTTTTCCCCCATGTACAAATGTTTTTTCACAAAGCAGAATAATCCTCACAGGAAAAAAACAAGGACTCACTTCAGGATAGTGTAAAAATTCTGTGCTTAATCCACTATCTGCGGGTTCGGGACAGAGATTTGAACTGAGAGAAACTTTTGTCTGGGAGACATGTGGGCTCAAATCCTTTCACAGGAAGGAAAGGGAGTACTTGTCTTTCTCAAATCCTCATGAGTAGAACATGGAGCTATAAGGTGAAAGGGAGACAAGGCATGAAGAGCAAGTCAGTATTCTATTATGACTATTGTTTCAGCTGAATTACTTGACAAATTCAAACTGCTTCGGTAATATAGCACACTGAAACAGTCTTTTCAAGTAAAGTTTCTGTATATTGGATAAATAGTTGCATAAATTATTTCTGATTACATGACATATATGACATTATTGCCTTTGTGGACATAAGCGTATTTAATATTACTGAGTTAATATTACCCAAGTCTCATCTTCTCTGAGTGCTTCTATGGCACTACTTCCTTCATTCCATAGGGAATTTACAAATACCAACATTTTGTCTTAGTTGCCAAATGCAGTAATGTAGCAAAGTCAACAAAAACCAAAGTGAAAATGAGGTATGACTTGTGTATTTGTGGAAAAAGATTAATCTTCACAACTCTCTGAGCTTAAATGTCACAGTTTTTAACTAGTTAGCTTGCCGTCTGTAGTCTACTAGCAGTAACCTGTCTTTGAAAAACTGGACTTTCAAATATAGGTGATAGGGCACAGAGAAATGAAAATGTGGCAGGTCTCCTAGGAGAACAGAGGAAGGAAAAATGGCAGCAGAACATAAAAAGCCTAAAGTAACAGGGAACAGGTAGCAGACATTAAGGGGCTGAGAATGAGGGGAATATAGGAGTGACAAGAAAACTGAAAGACTGATCAGCAAGAGGAAGCTTAGAGCTGATTTGGCAGCAATAAAAGCAATAATCCAGTTAGCAATCGAAACAGGCAAAGTAGTGAGCAACACCAAAAAAGGTTAAAATTATGAACAATTTTGCATCTTATCTATATTAATGTAAAATATAGGATAATACTTGCCATCTTACAACTGAGTAGTACACATCATGCAGAGGATTTAATTATTTTCTACCACAGGGTTGTAGAGTTGTAATTGATAAATGTCTCTGTACTTCTGTAGCAAGATGCATATTTCAGTGTTTGACTTCAACTTACACAGCCTGACTGAGGCTTACATGGTAACCAATAAACCAGGATACCTAAATTCTGTTTTTACTACAGTTCTCCATGCTTCACAATTTTGGGTACCTTGCTCAGTTTCTGTATTCTAGGTCTTGGGTAGAGTAGTTTAGAGTTGCTGTAGTACTACTTGTTTCATTGCAAACCACAAATAAAGCTGGGAATAAACCCAAGAAGGATCAATACGGTCTCATGCTGTAACTTCTGAACCATTCTCACTCAAATAAAATAGACCTAACCAGCAGAGATGCTCCATGATTGACAGCTTCAAAGGTAGTGCAGAATATCGTAGGTGATGTATTTCAGAGCTTGTAGTGAAGTAGTTTCCTGTACAAGATCTGCATCACATACCAATGTATGCAGTTTACTGGCCTCAAAGTAAACTGATACAATATAAAACATACTTATCTTTCTAAAGTATTTTGTCTTTAATAGTAGGGTTGTAAAAGTATACTCTGAAAGCAGTTGATTGAGTATGTTTGTAGTCTAGCAAGAATACAATTTTAACAATAGCAAGCCCCTTATAATTTAAATGTCACCATGTAGACAGGTATATTTGATCCTGTGAAGTCTGCATTGAAGAGACTGAGCTGGGTAAGTGAAAGGGTAACACAGCTGAAAGAATATTGGTAAGGGGGATTTCTGACTGACATCTAGCCTAGCTGCACCAAAGCAGAATGAGGCCAGCCACAAAGATCTTTCAAGCACTGATGTGTTTTGCAGCGTGAACTATCAGAAACTGACACTATCTCAGGATTAACAGACAAAAAAGCTGCTGCATGTTCTCAGGGCATGTTTAGTTACCTTGCTGTATTCCTGTCATGGTAGGTAAACACTTTATAATTCATACTGCCTGGTTTTGCCCCTGTTGTCTTCTCTTGTAGGTTTCACCATTTCTAAGACAATGACACTCATGGGATTAGTTGTTTCCCCTTATCGACATCTCAAAAAATCAATCTGGAAATGCTAGAGGATGGTCTTTTCAGGGGGGAAGAAAAGTTAAATGAAAAATATGGAACTCCTTGGTCGGTGTACTACTTCACTTTGTATTTTCTCTTTCACTTTCAGTGGAATTTTCAAGGGAAAAAATAATGCATTTAAACCAACTTTAGGGTGATCTATACCTACTTCTTAGAATGCATGAGTTAATGAGCACATCTTCCTCAGGACCATGGTGAGATAGTTGAGGATAACAATGTATATTTTGCTGCTGAAAAGTAGCAGCAGTGGGAAAAACTGATTATTGAGGGGGTTACTCTTAGAACTCTTGTACTGGTAAGTTTGACTTTATACAGATGGGAATTTAGGACTGGAAGCTTCTGCATTAAATCATGAATGACAAGTCATCAGAGATTGTTCTGTCCTTTTAAAGACTCTTCATCATGTATTTGTCATTGAGCTTTATACTGGAAAGATAGGAGAAGTATAACTGATGGTAAATGTGTTTATCTGATGAACTAAATCAATAGCATCCACTTAAACTGGCACAGATATGCTAAGCAGCATGGGTTGCTGCAGATTTTATGTATAGATTTAAAGCTTTCTGAGACTAATACATATGTATTTTCTTATTTAAAAAAAATCAGGTACATTAATCCTGGAAACATTTTGAAAATGACTGGCTTTCTGTGGGAATGTGTAAGTATGGAAATATGGGAGAGGATGGAAAGAGTAATTTTTTTTTTTCTCCGACTGGTACATTGTCAGATGTAAAGGCTTCAAACAGGACCCTGCTCATTGGAAACAAAATCTGCTGCTCTCTCTTCATAGTGAAGAGCACTTAATGTGAAAACTTTCACACTATGTTGTACTGTATGCCATGAACTTGATAAAGGGAGAAACACATTTGATTAACACTTTGCAGTATTTATATATTCAGTAAGAATTTGCCCATCTTCCCACTTCTCTGCCGTGCTTCTTCCATTTGCTGCTCTTCAGCATTGCACACAATCTCAATGCGGTCTTAATGTCATGTAACACCTCTCTTTCTTCAATGTAAAGGTAATGCTTTTCAGTACAGTTCTGTGGTGGTTTCCCTTGTCTAGCAGCTAAACACAGCTGCTCGCTCACGCTCCCCTTGCCCAGGGAATAGGGGAGAGAATTGAAGGGGTAAGGTTAAGAAAACTCGTGGGTTGAGATTAAAAAAAACCCAACTTATTGAAATAAAATAATAAGATTAATAACAGAGTATGCAAATGAGTGCACAGTGCAGTTGGTCACCACCTGCCAACCGATGCCCACCCTGTCCCCAGCCAGCGATCCTGGAGCAGAGACAGTCCTGAAACTGCAGTCCAAGAAGAGCGCGCCCAAGTGATCCCTGAGAGAATCCTTCAGCTTTCTGGTCAACCTTCATTAATACACTGAACATGATGTTATATGATATGGAATATTTCATTGGCATATCTAAATGCCAATTTGGGTTTCACTAATTACTACACTTCCCCTGGCTCAGTTGTTTGCACTTGCAGACTGGCAGAACACAGGGAGTTTGGATTTGTCCTCTATCTTCCAGTAACAGCTGAAAATTAGTATAGTATCAACAGTCTTCTCGTAGCAAATCTCATACTGAAACTAAAACACAGCTATTCTAGCTACTGTGAAGAAAAGTAACTCTATCCAAGTGAAACCAGGACAAATTCATAGAAGATATTTGAGACCTTAAGTTAGTAACAGCCTCTTTCTTTATTTACATGTCTTAAAGCATGCCATTTATCTGAGAGGCAGACACTTTAGGTTGAGGGAGAGCTAATCTTAGCCTTCCTGTTTAGGGAGAAGCAGCTCCTCTCTAGAGCCACACGTGGCTTGTGAACAGTCCCCAAGTGGCTGACTTGCCAGAACTTATAAACACGTGATGCTGTAGGTGTGATGGCTGCTGAGAAACTGGAATTACCAACTCTGAATTACAGACCTCACCAGGTCTCTCTGAGACACTGCTTCCTAACTATGGAGTGGAAATCTTGGGAAACATCTTTGCCTACCTGAAAACTTTCTCTAAACTTTCTGTTCCTCTTATTTCTCTCAGATGTACTGACTGATTTCTCAGTGCTTTGGTATGAGGTAGAGAGTGGGCTGAACGAGAAGAAGATAGGAAGACCCATAGAATTTAGTCAGTTATGTGGTTTTCTGCTAGCATTTCTGACATGGCTTTGAAAAATATCGACTCAGTTTTGCAGAAATGTCTGTGATTATTGTGTCCATGACAGAATAAACTATAGGAATTGCAATGATACACAGAGGGTTGCTGCCCAGGTCCTCTCTTTCTGTAAGTTCCACAAGTCAGTGGGATTTGTGAGTAGGTTTCTAGATCTTTGCTATGCAATAGAGTAAGAGGAGATGAGGGACTGATGAGGGACCTCATAGGAGAAAGGCTGTGTTCCTGCCTGAGATGGAAACAGGAAGCATTTTTGTCCCCACTTTCAATATGTGGGGATAACAGACAGAGAGAGAATACAGGCTTCTAGCTAACACAGGGAAATGCTCCTAATAAAGTAGAGGAAGATTTCTATTTTATGTTCCAGTTAATTTTCAGTCATGTCCAGGCAAAATAAAGGAAGCCCTCAAAGAACCCAATGGTGAAAAAGCCAACTGATGACAATCTAAGAAATTGAAAAATCCAATTCAGTTTTTGTCACCAGTTAAAGTTGAAACTGTTTAATTTGAAAAAGAAAACACAGCTCTGGCTTATCACTTAAATTACTTTTGCATTATTTCAGCTGATTTTAAATCTATGTAAAATGAGAGAGGGTGCAGGGAGCACTATGTCTGTTTACCATACAGAAACTCTTTGTTATCTCAATGTGTTTAAATAAGCAATTACACTGTAGAGAAGGAATATAATGGTTTAATGCAAGATGTCTTAATGCTCCTTGAGTCTTTCCCTTTGTCTCTTGTAAGGAGACAAATTGCTGTTTTCTTTGCAGGTGGCATTCAGCCAGCCAGAAACTGCTAATTATTTGTTGTCATGGTTATCTTGTGCATACATGCCATTCACTGGACAGCCATCATAAAATATTAAATGTCAACGCAGGATAGTTGAAGGATGTTTTTGGGAGGAAAGGGTAGTGTGTTTATAGTGAGAAAGCAGTCAAGAGAGGGAAGACAGTTTGAAAAATAACTGCCTTTGACTTGGGTTGCTGTTTTGAGATGTGGAAGTCTAAGATGATAAATTTCTGTTTAGTAAAGTATAATCATGAATTGTTTCTCAGTGGTGGCACAGAAGCCACAATTATAATCAGTGTTTTATGCTACAGTCTGCATGAGGTGTAAGGACCTGGTCCTTGTCTTCAGCCATCTAAACAGTAAGAAATTGAGGAGCAGAATATGCGATCAAGGAGAACAGAACAACTGTGATGGTTCCATGTGTCTCTAAATTTTACCATTTAGTGAATTATCTTTTGTATAGAAGACACCCATTTGGAAGGCCTGCTAGGGTAGGTGCAGTGATAGTGGTAACAGAAAGGGAAAGTTGGAGAGCAAGTAGGGAGAAAACCTGTTTGTGGAACAACTAAAGAGTCAGGAGGAATAAAACAATCAACCAGCAGCTGGGGAGGGCTCAGAGTTCAGTGTAAAGTGACCACCATGGCACTGTTGCTATCCTGGTGTTTTGACAGGCTGAGGGCACCTCTGTTTCCTTCAAAAGGCTGAGGCTTTTGTTGGGGCCTTTGAAGGGAGTCTGTAGGATGGAGGGGCTCACTAGATTTTTTTTTTTTTTTTCTCCCTATCTTTTATGCAGCTTCTAGGCAAATGCCTGCTCCCGCTTACCCAGAGGACCTTGACCTGATCTCCAGAGCCCCTAGGGAAGCTCTGTCCTTTCTGTCACCACTGAGGATGGAAATGGGGAACAGAAAATTTCCCCACATTGTCATTGCTGTAGCTTTTCATATGAAATCTTCTATTACCCCTACTTGAATTACATTGTGGCTATAAACTAAAAAGCCAGCTGTTTCACAAGCTGTGATCAGTGAACTAGTAGCTATTAGGAGAATTAAAGTAAGTTAGTTCTTAAAGCAATGACACTTTCTTGTGGGATTTACTACTGTAATGGTATCTTTGTGTGTGTATTTCCATGCAAACCTTTTGCCAGGTCTCTCTAGCAGCAATACAGACAGGGTTTGGTATATATAACCATACTTCTTGAACATGCTGTGGAGTTTCCCAAATAGTCTTTGCAACTTTCAGAACAGTGTGACATGGGGAACTGAATCTGTGCAGCTTAATGATTTTTCTTAACTTTCACTACAACCTTGAGTTGCTGCTATTGTACGAAAGTAAACATGAGTTACAGCCTAAATAACTTAGAGAAACAAACTAGATAGCAACCTAGCTGAGAATTGAGAGATGGAAAAGTGTAATTACCTATTAATCTACACAGAATAAATAACATCAAGCTGATATATGAAGTACAGGAAATAATAGAAATTCTGCAGTGATTTTCACACATATGGGAATATACATCATGGTTGAAAACAGAAGACCTAGTTAAAGTTGCTTTTCATAGCAGGTTGCAAACACTGGTTTATTTTTAAAGGACTTTTCCAGCAAAGTTATGGTAAAGGTACTCCAAGTGATAGAAGTGAAAATCCTAGTAAACTGCACAGCTCTTCTAGAATATCATTTTTGGTTACTGTGTGTTCTGCTTCCATTAATAGTAAAGATCAGTTCTTTGAAAAACATTCTAGCATTGTTTGGGGTTTGTGTAATGGTGGTGGTGGGTTTTTTTAGTTTGGTGTTTTTTGTTCGGTTGTTTGTTGAGTTGTTTTTTTGGCTAGTCTTCCCAAAGCAGCTTCCAGTGTCCTCATATAATACTCTTATTTAGTCTAGTTCATCAATATTGAATACTACCTTCCTAAGCTTCGTGCAGTGTCAAAAGAAATACTTCCTTTCTCATAGTTTATGAATCCAGGTAACCATGGTAAAATACGGTCAATAAATTATTAGCCACATTCTTAGTATGCTGCACCATCGCCTTTGTGTATTTCACAATAGCACAAAAACATACATGCTGTATACTTCACAACACCTCAGCAGGGTTTTTGATGCAGATAAATGTTCTGAGCTGAATTCACCTTTGGGGGAAAGTTTATCAGGAAGATCATTGCAAATTCAGGTACAGAGGTGCCAAAATCAAATTTTGCAGGATTCTTACACTGTTCCCCACCTGAAATTAGCCCACTCTTTCTGTGCGATGCTTTTGTGACTGTAACTTCTGAGATGAGTACAGCACCTGCCTGAGCTTCAGGTATTAGGGCTAATACCTGCAAGTATTTCAGTCTCTTCCAGGATCTGCAAAGCATTCTTAACTTATCTGAAATGGAGCTAGGAAGAATCATGGTGATTAAACTCTTTCACAGCATGAAGCAGAGAATTTCACTTTGATTTCTTTAACCAGCTCCATAATTTGTAGTTCAACAGAAATATGTTTTTTAGAAAGGTGTCTGATTTTGCTTTAAAAATTCTCGAAGTATGTATCGTACTTTTAAATAATTCTTTCCCACTAAATAATTCCTTTAAATGTCAATTGGGTGTGGGTTTTTTTGTATTCTGGCATTAGCGTAATTCATAACGATGTGCTTCTGCATGCTGTTTAATGAGGCTGACTTGGTATTTATTGAAATAATTGTGGGATATATAACACTCGTGAATGCCAGTTCCATGAGGTAAATTTTGGTACTTCTGGATAAAGTGCCAAGTGTTGTCTTGATGCCAAATAAGGCTCGGTACTTCATGGAAAACAATGCCTCTGTTGTGACTGGAAGGGTAAGTATTTCCTTTCATGAAATAAGTAGTGGATCAAAAGCAAGCTCTTTGTTATTTTTTTCAGCTGTGGAATTAGCTGGCATTGTACCAAAAGCAACAGAAATTATTTTAGTGAAGAAACCATTAAAACTACTATAGAGCCACTGTTTTTCTGAAAAATTACTAAGAGAGAGTGTAGGAAGGAAAACTTTGACAAATGTGCAAAATTTATTCTTTTAATCAAATTTTGAATTGTGTTTTGTATCAGCCGCCTTAGGTAAGTGCTGCTGTCAATACGTGCAATACCTGTCCGTGAGTTTTGGAGAATCCTTTGTAACCCGCGCACAGCATTTTCACAGAATCACAGAATGGTAGGGGT
>NW_010338255.1:0-18594 GCF_000700745.2 Antrostomus carolinensis
AACAAGGGGAAATGGCTTTAAACTGAGAGAGAGTAGGTTTAGATTAGATGTTAGGAAGGAATTCTTTCCTGTGAGGGTCGTGAGACACTGGAACAGGTTTCCCAGGGAAGCTGTGGATGCTTCCTCCCTGGAAGTGTTCAAGGCCAGGTTGGATGAGGCTTTGAGCAACCTGATCAGGTGGAAGATGTCCCTGGTCATGGCAGGGGGGTTGTAACTAGGTGGTCTTTAAGGTCACTTCCAACCCAAACCATTCTATGATTCTATGATTTTTTCACAGCCATAGATATAAAATCATTTTTCTACATTTTGAAGTTGTCTAGTGTTGTGTGGCTAGGCTTCAAAAGAAGATTGTTATAAGAAAGTATTCAGTTTCTGTTGGACTTTCAGATAAAGGTTTGGGACAGGTAAATAGGAGATTTTTGAGTAGGATTGGGTGTTGGCTTTCAGAACTTTTTGAACTTTCCTCCGTGTTTCCCTTACCTTCCTTTCTGCACAGAGGAGAGCTGAAAGGCCAAGCTTGCGTATAAGTCAGTGTATCTGAACTGGTCATGAATAAATTTAGTCTAGATGCTAAAAGGATTCCTTATCTGAAAACTGAAAAATAGCCTTCTAGTAGCAGCAATGGAGAAAGTTATGGATTATATTGAAGGCAGAGGAATTGCTTGAAGTTGTTACCTTTCATAAAAATGAACTAGACCCAATGATTTGAACAATTCCTGTCAAAGCCCAGGTTCCTATTAAACGGGGTAAAACAATTTCCTCAGGGCTCTCTTTCCAACCATAAACTTCTGTGCTGTTTCCTTGCTCAGTCACTTGCTAAGTTTATGTGCTAATATTTGCTTACCTAAAAAAGTGCTGCTAAATGTGCACACATACTCAATTGAGGTACAGTTAAAAAAGCTGTTATTGCTTTGTGGAATAAATTATTATTCTGGATCACATTAGGAGACATTAGCTGTATAAGTGACATGACAACATACAAGTTCCAAATTCACTTGTTACTTGCCTCAAACCAGTTACGCTGACTTTATAGGTATATTTTTCATCGTTTTCTTTCATTGTTTGAGAACAAACATGACTAACACAAAGTAAAGGGAAAGGCTGACCATATTCTAAACTATGTTTCTTTGAGATATTGAGTGATTAAAGAGTTTGGTGGTATCTTTCTCTTCCATCGAGCATAACAGATTTTTCATTTTCCTGTTGATATTTCCAGTGGAGGCTCAAAGGTGTGTGGAAGGCTTTTCAAGTCACCAATAAAATATTTTACTCACCATGTCCTCTTCAGCTTACTGCGACATTCTATCTAATATAGATGGAAAGTTCTGTAATATATGGTAAATACAGTAATCCTGAAACTTACTCCTTCTGAGCAATGAGAGATGAAGGATTCATAGGGGTCATGAGATTTAATTTAATCAGTTTTGGACTTTTTTCATTTCTCCTGTGCCTGACACTTACTAAGTATTCCTAAAGATTTTAAATACTGCTGGTTTTAAATGCTGTAATTGTTTATAGAAACTCTATGCAAATTATTTTTCTTGCAGGTCTTTCACACTTTCATCCTACCTGCATGTAACTGAGAGTATTCCAGAGCATTTCCCTTTGTAATTTATATTTGTACTTTTGAACGTTAATACTGATTTAAGGAAATAGTCTGACATTCCTAAGTGTTAGAGGTCCCCAACTGAGTACAGATATATGTAATTTGCTATCTTCCCCTTTGAGTAGTGAACAGTCATGTCAGTTTAAAGCCATTTCTTTACTATGAGTAAACTCAGGTGAGTGAGTTAAGCTTTTCAGGTTAGTTAGTATTTAATTTTTCTCACTATAGTAGATGCATATGAGAAGTACTATTGTTTTTGAAAAAGTTTTGCTTAAAAATGTTTTCCTTTTGTCTTAGTATTTTTTTTGTCCACCCTCAAGAAGATAGGTTCCAAATTTCAACTTGGCTTTGGAAAGGGAAGATTGTATATAAGAACTTATATATTCCTGTTCCCATTGTCCATTTGTCCTGTTACAGCAGTTTTCCTTGTCTGACCATTTTTTTATGTTGGAGACTTGGCGCATCTGATTAGCGAGCGAATCATCTGGAATAATCATTATAGAATCATAGAATATTACTGCATCTGATTACTGGAAAAGAATTCTCTTGTGTCTCTATGTGAAAATGGACAAGATAATAAATCAACAGAGGAAGTTTTGGTTATTGGAGAAGCCTTCATCAGCTCTCTGTCATGGGAAAAACTTAGACAGTTAACAGTTTCTTCTTGAAGTCCCTTTTCAAAATGAACTCAAGCTGTTGTTTTTTAAACTTTGGGTTGCTCAGAATGCAAATCAATGTCAAGGTACTTCAGAGGCTTGCAAAAACAAAAATACAAATGTTTACACTCAATCCTAGAGAAAACAGATTATTTACAAAGAAAGAGCTGATAGTGTGTAGTAGTTTTTAAGTCATCTTTTCTGCTGTACTTCAACTTTTGCAAGTGTATAAAATTTCTTGTAATTTGCAAAGCTTTGCTTTAGAAATGAGATGCATTTTTCACATTCCTGGGCTGACAAGTCATTATAACTATGCATCATCAACTATGATGAAAGCACTTTACTCTGTGTCCTTGGGTTATACTGGTGAGATATTAAAGGAAAGATGTTCTTGGGTTTTTTGGTTTTTTTGGTTTTTTTGGTTTTTTTTAAGGTCATATTGTCCTAGTTTTTAGCTGGAACAGAGCTGGGTTTCTTTTTAGCAGCTAGAATAGTTCTGCATTTTGCTTTCAACCTGGGATTTGTTATGAGAGAAACACTGATAACATACCAATGTTTTCATTTTTGTCACTGGAAATGAAGGACTTCATGTTAGTCCACAAGTGCAAAATCTAAGGGGGCGAGGAATATTTAAATTAATAAGCTAAATTGGCATTCGGATATGCCAATGGGATATTCCATATTATATCACGTGATGTCCAATACACTAGTGAGAGTCTCTTCCTCTTTTGTCTCTCTCTGGCTTTTGCTCGGGCTCTCGCTCTTCCTGGATTGCTGTTTCGGTTCGGGATTGTCAATTCTCAGGGATCATTATCTGGGAACGGGCTGGTATTGGTCGGTGGGTGGTGAGCAGTTGCACTGGGTGTCACTCATTGCCATATTTTGTTACTGTTATCATTATCACTACTATTTTAATATTATATTATTTTAAGTTTTCTTTATTTCTATTATGAAATTGTCTTTATCTCAACCTACAAGTCTCCTTACCCTTACCCCTAATCATCTCCCCTATCCCTTGGGGGTGGGGGAGGAAGTGGGTTAATGGCTGTGTTGGCTGCTAGCCCAAGGCTAGCCCAGTGTAACTATCACAGTCATTTTGACTCACAGGCTATTTGGATGCTGATAAAAACTTCTTCCTCCTCCTGCCCAGCCTTGGAGCCAAATGCTGTTGCTGCCTCCCACCCCAATACAATTGTCTGAATTGTATGACAGTTCAGTCATACAGTAACATCAGCTCGGAGCAAGAATGATAATGGAGTAATTGTTGCAGGGAAAAACTCAATGATCTAAATTTTCTAGAGAGCCCCTATCCCTGTGATGTCAAAGTCTTAGCCTGCTGATTAATTACTCTGGCCCTATACCAGATTATGGTTTTACAGAAACTCTAGTTTTGATTTAGGAACAGGTATTTTTATTTCTATGTGAATGTAAATAAAATATTTTATTTTTTTTTTTTTTTTAAGCAGATCAAGCTTTTCAAGCCTGCTGATGTGTTATTCTGATACTTTTGAGAATTGTAAGCTATCCTATTCAATTGGTTGGATTTAGATTTGGAAAACATAGGTGATGATACCATTAAATGTAATAAGTTTAAGAAGCACAAATTTAACAACATTTGGAACATCCTTATTACCAATCTGTTTCCTGTCGTTCTAAAACATGAATTAGCTTGCTGATGATTTTAAAGCAACACTGATACAAAATAAGAACTGAAAAAGAAATAAGTTTAAATTATGAGAATTGAATGTTAAATGCTTATGACTAGAGTCATAACTAGTGTAATCCCATTTGAAGTCATATTTTTGTAATTTTCTAGAAATTGTGATTTTATATTTATCAGTTTAATTATCATACTTAATTTATTTCCAATAAACAAAGATATTTAAATGATCAGTTTCAAGAAGATTACAATCTAATGGAGAAATCTGAGATTTTCATTTCTGTTTTGTAGCTACTATAAACGTGGATAAACAGTTTATCTGTTATAAATTCTTATAATTATATAAGCAAATTAAGGTCTGCAAATGCTATTTGATTTTTAAAACCAAAAGGCACTACTATTAATATATAATTTAACCTACTGTATAATAGGTTTTCATTCTTTTCTAGAGTTTTCCTTGATTTAATGAATAATTTTAAGTTAAACTAAATCATATCTCTTGGGAAAAAATTCAGTATCTGTTTGAAGCCATGATAGAAACTGATAGAAAAATTATCACAACCTTTGGTTATCTATTCAATGGTTAATTACTCAATCATTTTATTTTAATTAGAACTTCATTAACTTCAGTCTTCCAATATATAATGTTGGGATTTTTTCTACTAGATTAGAGCTTTCTGCTGCCAACATTTGTCTTACAGGTAATTACAGAACATGATCAAGTTATTTCTTAAGCTTGTTTCTGATAAATTACATTAATTGGTCTCCATTTGGTCACTCAATGTAAGTGTGTAATCAGACAATTGCTTTAGAAATCTTTCGTGGCTAATCCAAACAAATATGTCAGTCTGTTTACATCAATATTGAGTGAAAATTAAATGATTGCATACTCAGGTATGAGTCCAAATACCTTGTATGAACTTGTATTTGGATTTTAATGGTGAAGAATCAAGTGGTATTAAAAAAAAATAAAGCTATTACGTTCATAAATGGAAGGATGAGGTATTCCTATCCCGAAACAAAAGGCAAACTAAATATTGGGGAGGAAACAAAGAACTGATAAAGAATATGGATTTTAAAAATTTAGCTTTAAGTATAAGATGATTCTGAATAGAGATATAGAAAGATTATCTGAAGATCTTAAGTCTTTTTAAGTGATAGTGAAAAGAACTCAAGTCCTTCTCAAATAACTCCATCAGATAAAGTGAAAGAAAAGAATAAATAAAAGGGTGCTTATGCATAATTTTCTCATACATTAATGGAGTTTATTTTAAATTATTTAAAATTTTATTTTAATTTATTTTCAAATAAGATGTAAACAAGCAATAAAGTTATTACTGTGATACAGAGAGATATAAAAATTAACTACCTCATAGAAAAATCCTGTGGTTTTAAAGATTAAAGAATAATTTTTCCCCTCTGAAATTCTTTGAGAACATAACCACTCTTACCAGAGTTTGAAGTTTATATGAATAGCACACATAGATGCTGTCTTTTAATATGAATGTATTTTCTGTAATTTATTGCTGTTCTACCTCAATGCTACAACCCATATACTATGTTATGTTTATTGCTATTCAGATTTCATTGATGCAGCAGATAAGCCGTATTTCAGTTCTGTTGTTGAGATTATTTTCTCTCTTGATGTTTGCAGGTACTTTTTTTCAAAATACGTTTAAGGGAAACACCTTTATATAATAAAGGTTATTAATCCTTGTCCTGCTTACATATTTTAAAATATGTATGTTCCATCTGTTGATTTTGCTCAGGGTATATAGAAAAAGGGGATTATTGACTGGTACAGCTGTTTTCCTCTATTGTGTAAATCCTCCTCAATTCAGAGGTTATTGATCCGAAAGACACTAACAACTCCTTCGGGTCCACTGCAACCTAGTGTGTTGGTGCAGCTTCCACATAGGGCAAAAACTCTACCTGCTAACCGTCTTTAAGAAACACTGCTTTGAGGAAAATGTTACCGAACCTTGCTAAGGAAGAGCTCCTCTCAAATAAATAACCCTATTATACCCACAAGCATCTATATAACAGAGTGTTTGGATTGTTAGTATTGAGAAAAAGTAGAGAGGAAAGGAAGAATGCTCAACCACCCCTCCCCCCCCTTTTCTTGGGTGGTTGGTTTGGGTTTTTTTACAGTTATAAATATGTCATTAAAGAGAAAATATACTGTGCAAGTACATCCAGAAAAAAGTCACATTACAGACTCAGTTAGACAGTGTAATATCATTCATTACACGTGCTTGAAAAGATTCATTCATGCCAGGGTTCAAGATTGGTTTTTTTTATTTTCCTTAGAAAATTGAAAACTTCCACTTTTCAACTCAACTTATTTTTGACCTGAAATTGGAAGTAATGCTAAAAAGGGACCTCATAATGCAATAGTTATTACAATTACTGATCATGATGAACAGCAAGGAAAAGTGTTTCCAAACATGGACTGCATCCTGAAATTTAAATTCTTAGTTTGCTGACAATTTTTTTTTCTTAAATTCCCAGTGCAATCACATAAAAGGAATGTAGGGTTATAATAAGTAGCTCCTAAAAGCAGATGCCATTTAAACTAGGCAGCAATTTTTAACAAATTTCTGTCTCCCTTTGGGAAATAACATAGGTGATTGAAATCCTGAAACAGATTGATAGAGAGGAGAAATTGGTGATGGCCTCTGACTGTCTTGCAGGTTGCAATAATTAGACTGACTTATACATCAATACAGTTACTCCATTCTTTTGGCCAGGACCATTTTCAGAGATTGTGTACTAATAAAAATCACACTGATGCTTTCATAGACTTTTAACTGTGAACTTCAAACAAATCTTTTTCTTCTAGCCAGAGCCTACCCATTTTCCTTGTCTCGAGCTCTAGAGACCTTTGCTTGATGCTCTGGACTTTCTAATTCATTATCAGATTTTTATACTGACTTGCTTCTTTCTGTTCATGATTTTTACCATTTTCTCTGAACAACTGTTAAAAACCAAATCATATACAGTCTTCCAGAGCAAACATGGTACATACTTTTATATTATTAAGAAATCAGGAATTAAAAATAAATAATTTCCCTGGAAAAATTGCTAGATATTTTTATGGTATTCCAATATTTAGTTGTATTTATTTATTTGTTTTTAATAAGCATTGTCCATGCTTAGGAGGACTTTTTACTTTAAAAAGGGGAGCTAATGCTTGTTTTCTTTAGCTAACATCTAGTGATTCAAGGCTTATTTTCACTTTACACAAAGCCTACAGCAAAAGGGTGGGGCAACACCTTTTCACTTAGTTTGGGGCATTTATAATTTAGAGTCTGACATAAACAAGGTCCTAGGGATGGAGATTGCCAGCACACCAAATGAATACCCCATCTCTTATTTTCTTTTTGGTAACAAATATTCTCACCTCTTAATAAAATCCAGCTTTCATGAGTTTCATTCAGCTCCATGAGGTCCTTCTTTAAATTGAGGCTGTGATAATGGAAAAGTTTTTAACACCATGTGATTTTCAGTATCAATTAACTCAAATTCTTCCCAACTCTCATACATGGACGTAGTATAATTTTATGTCTGATGAGCTAATATAGTGATACTCTAAAAAAAATTATGTTTGTGCATTTATTTCTGGCAGAGCAGAATGGAAAATGGAAATAGGGGGGGTTTATTTCAACATTTCAGAATTTTGTGTCTCCTTTCCTGATTAGAGAATGTACTGAAATAGCTGCTTTTATCCAGAGCCCTGTAGAAACTGATCTGAAATTAAAACATGAAGCTTCGAAATGGATCCTGTGAAATGAGTCCTACAATTTTTAGGCTATACAATAGCAGAATTATCCCTTAATAACGCTCGGAATACTGCACAAAAAGGACAGCATCACCCCACTGAACTTGTCCGGGAAAAAAAAAAAAAAAAAAAAGAAGAAAAGAAAAAGAAATCCATTAAAAGGCAAACCTCTGCAGTTAAAATAGAAAAGCTTTTTCTTCCAAATTGGGACTGCTAAACTAAGCTCAACTTTGCAGCTAAAATGAAGTGGTTTAATCCTACACCACATGAAAGGAGAATGTCAGCAATTAAGTCAGAGGAGAAAGCTTTGTTACTGAAGGAATTCCTGGCTGGAACTTGCCCTCAAAGGCTTTACAAGGGAAACAGTCATTTATTTAGGCACTCTCTTGACAAAATACAAAAGAAATAAATTGGTAATGGATTGGCACTTAAGGGGAACCAAAGGCTTTTAATGAAACTGCTCTGGACCACCCTCCTCCTCCTAAATATCAAACTTCGAGCTTTAACCTTCCAGTAACCTTGCTGGGATGCATGGCAGTGCGATTCACCAGGACACCCCCATTCTTCTCTTTTCAGGCTCCTGCTTACATGGCTATTGGCAATGTCAGAATGGCAAGTGTTACAGACCAGAACAAAGCTGTGATTTTGAAGACAACTGTGGAGATAATACAGATGAGAGTGAATGCGGAACTTCCTGCACTTTTGAGAACGGCAGATGTGGCTGGCAAAATTCCCTGGCGGTCAATTTTAACTGGGTGCTAGGGGCCAGCTCACCTCAAAGTCTGAGGCCTCCCAGGGACCACACGCTTGGAAACAAAACTGGTATGTTGTCAGTTCACAAATGATGTAATTGTCTTCATGGAGATCTCCCTTCAGATGCAACAGGGGGGGCTCTAACATGTTCAATCAGGTTGTCATTTTTCATTAATTAAATGTGTAACAAATCAAAATAATAATTACTGTTGTGAAATTACTTCAGGTTAAGAAAAATTGATTCTCAGTTGTTTGTCCTTTAAGTATTGCTGTACAACTCAAGCAACATAATTCGTTAGTTAAGAGAGAGGCATTTGGCCTGGCTGCAGCTTGCAAGGGTGAGTTACCTCAGCTCTGAGATCCACTGGGTCCTGCTCCTCCAGAGCCTGAGCTCATTTATGGGAGGCTCCAACTTGTGTAGGAATATGCTGCAATGTTCTGAATGGAGGGGGGAATCTATACTGGTGTACAGTATTTTGGGTAATAGTTCTGAGTGGGGACAAACTTATCTAAAACACAATAACAGTAAAAAACATATTTCCATAAAGAGTAATAAGACACTTTAATCTCTCCCTGAGAGTTTTTTAAAGGTGATGCATGAGTGTCTTTTAACTTAAGAAAATCCTTTTTTTTTTTTTTTTTTTGGCTGCTTAATCGTATCTGAAGTGTGTCCTAAAAGAAGATGGAAAAAAGCTATTTAGGAGTTAAGAAACTGGTCTGAAATTTTAAAGTTACCCAAAATGACTATTCATAGTTTAATTTAAGGTAATTTTAAATAAATAAATCTCCTTTGTTAGTGACAGTGCAGTTCCTGGCTTGTTTTGGCTGAAGTTATCTGTTCTTGCTACAAGGTCTGTGCCTTCATCTTCTGCCTTTGAAGTTCTCATAGGTCAGGCAAAGATGTTGTTGAAGCTGAGCTCAGAACTGATCTTAATTTGAAATATTCCACAGCAGAGTTGCACATAGTCATGGGACTTGTATTTAGTGGTTGCTCAGTGCTTACATGAACTACCGAAGGACAAAACCCAATAAAACCAAAGTTTACTTGAAGAAATGTAGAACCTCAGGAGCTAGTGAAAGCTTGCCAAGGTGAATGAGTGAAACAGGCACAAATAATCACAAAGATTATGTGTTCATATGTTTTTAAATTAAGAGACAGTCCAGCCTGGCTGTATTTCACTGATCTCAAAGTAAGATACAGTACAAAAAAAGTGCCCTCCAATGTGTCCCCATTTTTCATTTGGCTTTTAAAATAACAAGTTCTGTTAGAACACAGATTTATATATCTCTGTGGTATATAAGTTGAATCCACTCAATACATGAATAAAATGACTGTTCATCTAATTCCTTACCCTGGAAATTTACTCTATAATCCGAAAGTTAAATAGTTTTGTTATGGTGAGTGATCAAAGAGGTCAAATTCTCCATTTTTCACTCAAGGGCTGCTCTATAGTCTTGAAATCGTGCTCTCAAATAAATACATTTGGAATTCATTTAGCTTTTCACAATTTCAACGTGGTCAAATGTTTAAAGGTGATGGTGGTATCTGGCCATATTTTTAGAAATGATAGCACTTAATAGTTGTGTTCATCATGAGAGAATCAAAACAAAATTCAGCTCAGCTGTAAAATTTTGGTATATGTGGTAGATAATACTGCAGTATTCAGTGATCTGTCCTTGTACAAAGAAAGACACAGAGAAATTTCAGTGTTTACTCTTTTTTTGCCTGTTTCACAATTGTTTGTATAGTATGGCTTGTTATTTTGAAGGTTTTATTTCAGAAAATTTTGTCCTGAAATTTATCACAGTGTGGCTATTGTATCATGTACTGTCAAATAGCAACTGCTGATGTTGGACAAGGGCACGTAATCAGAGTAGCTGGGAAACACAGAAGTATTCTCTCTGCTACACAGACCCATCCAAATCATAAACTATTTCCAGTTTATTTCTGATATAACAAGTACATAAGGAATGTGATATGGCCATTTTTTTACCCTAAGCAGAGGTTCACTAGTATAGGATATATTTGGGAACTAAAATTTGTATGTCTCTGCATTTGCTTTGCTGAGATTCTGAATCTAATTTGAAAGTCCAAAACAATTTTTCAGTAACACATAATTTTATTTCAGGAAAATTTCTATATCTTGAGGCCACTGCAATAGGTCTAAAAAATGAAAAAGCCCATGTGAAGAGTTCTAGATGGAAAGAATCCAGTAGGACTTGTGTGATGAGTTTCTGGTACTTCAAGTCATCAAAAGCCATGGGATGTATTCAGGTTCTGATTAAGGTAATAAAAAAAACTTTTATTTTGAATATCTGATATCTGTAAGGGTGCATGTGCTCCAGCAGAGTGCTTTGGCACTTTGGCATTCTGTTGTTTGGCTTGCAGACTGGAAGAGCTCCAACGCACCTCCTAGTTCAGCACTGCTTTTTATTATTCTGGTCACTTGAAAATGCTTTTACCATTTCTCCTCCAAAAGAAGTTTCTCTGAAAAGCCACAGAAAAATATTTTTAAAACCTCTCTTAATTTTCCCTTTTACCATACAGTGCCTTTCTCTTTTTTATTCTCCATGTGAGAGCTATTTTCATATTTTGCTGGCATTATTGGTAGCTATCATTATACAACCCTATCGTTCTGATGGGATGATATCCACCGAAAAAAATGAATTAGCAACCTGCACAAAGTGAGAATAAAATGCAAAAATATGACTATATTAATTCTTATGCAGATAGGTATAGAATATATAATCAATTTTCTTTAGAAATTACATTTTCTTCACTAAGTGTGGGATGACCAAAAATTAAAAAAAAGGAATAACTATTTAGTTATTCATTTACAAGTGAAAACCAATACGTTCCTTGAAAATTAGCTGTTCCATTTATTGTTCAATAAAAAGAAAAAGGATTAAATGCTTGTAAAAGCAAGTTTTAAATCATAATATGATTCTGAGTAAAATGTAGAAATTAACAGTCAGTGTAGCAAAAACATATATTTCACCTCCCTGTTCATACTATGCATTTTAATAGTGTCCCAACACAATGACCAAATATATCGTTTTTAGATGTAGTTGATGCCTTTGTAAATCAGAGTTTGTGTATTTGTGCTTACCTGTATCTGTGCAGGGAGTTCTGGTTATTCAAGTATAAATCATGGTGCAATTTATTTGTCACATGTCTGTTAACTTCTCTTTCTTCAGTATCTGTAATAAAATCTTGGGATATAAATTATTTTTCTGAACTGCATTAAAATTTCTATTTATTTCCAGTGCACATATTGACTGCCTTAACTTTTAATGATAAATCATGTTTTATCCTTGAAAAGAAATTGTTAAAAATTGTTTCTCAAATGTCCTGGATATTATAAGAATAATTCAAAAGCCTGGAATATACTTCTCTTCAATAGTCTTTAACATCAAAAGACGTACGCAACCTAGGCCAAGTCTGTCTGAAATGTAAAAAAAGTAAGCTCTTTAACAGCCATTGGGAGATTTTTTCATGGACTAGTCCAAGCACCTACAAATGACAACAGGCCACTCATCAAGTAGCTGTGTAGTTAATGGGATGCATTTATAGAGATATTTTTCCTAGAAAATAAATACATAAAGGAGTAGAATGGAAAAAAAGAATTTGTTGTTTGAAAATAACTTTTCTTTAGTAATGTATTAAAAAATGAAAAAAAAAATAGATCCCATTACTTACAATGAATAAGATGCAAAAATAAACATTTTAACTCAAAGTTCAAATTATGTTCTCATCATATTACTAAAAGGTATATCTTGTAGTACCCACATATTGTAATTACAAGCATTTTAGGATTGTTTAATTTTAATTGTAAAATAACTTTCAAATTATGATAGAAAATAGATAGCACCTGCATTACTTCTATGTGAGTAGTTTGCACTTAAATTATCACTGTTGATTGTGTACAGTAATTATCACATTAAGTATGTTGCAGCATGGACAGTATATCTCATTTTATTACATGTACTGAAATTAATGATACAAATGAAAATATTTATTTTAAACAGGAGACAAAATAAGTGAAATACAAAAAAATAAAACAAACCATACCACCTAAAATGAGTTAAAAGGAGACAGTTATCTGTTGGGATATTGCCTCTGAAAGGTTCAAGTCCAGAAGTTAAAGTCTTAGTTATTTTTTCCACCCTCAGGATGGACAAAGGGATTTAATTTTTATTGATATTTTGCAGAACTGACCTGAGTACAGTTTTACTAGATAACTATCCCCATTGCTAAGAGCCTGTAGGAATTCTTTTCTACTGTATTTTTTTATATTTATTTGAAATATGATGGTCAAATATATGACTTTTATGGAATTTTCTAGATCATGATTGGGAATATTTCCTTTCTCTAGGTTTTGGGAATAGTCTTTATGTTGTCTTTTTCTTTTATTCTTATTACAGTGGGACACTGCCCTTTTCTTATTTTCACCTAATTTTACTATCGTAATAAATTTTTGAGACATCATTTTCATGTTGCTTTAAATATTCAATTTTTTAAAAATGAAGGCAAGGATTTTTCATGGAAATAGGAAAAATTATACTCATTATTGTATCAGGATTGTGTTGCAGATCAGCCTAGTGTACCCATTACACTGCTTCTAGGAATTCGTAAGTCAATATACAGTTAGAATTTCTTTTTAGCAGTGTCTGTGTGAACAAAATCTAATTAAACAACACATAGTCATGGGAAGTCATACTGAAGCCATATCAATATGTTTCCTTCCAGTTTGAGTATCTCTTGATTTAAAGTTAAGTTGATGTCAGTGAAAACAGATCAGTAGATTGTGATTAGTGGAAAATGCAAGGAAGAGGAGATGACCTGGGAAGGAATTTACCACATCAAGTTTGACAGCTTAGCAAACAGTCTATAGCTAAAGTAACACGTCCATTAAAAATTGAATTGAGAGTGAACACCATACACAGCAATGGCACAGTAATGAACAATTTGATGAGGAAATATTGTATGGAGACAGAATGAGGTAGACATTTCATCTCCTCAATATCACAGTGGAAGAAAAATGGTAATCAGGAAAAAAAAGTCATTTTTTAAAAACCGTAGTTTATGGTATGTATTGGTGTATTCCCTTAGTAGTTGCATTACTTGTCCACATTCAGGAAGCTTAAGAATGTTCTCTATCATACTACTAAAGTAGTATCTCAGATTATGATAAAACCAATAAATCTGCAGGATCGTAAAAAGGATACTGTAGCCAGGCATTAACTTTTATGTTAAGGTTTGCAGTTAGAGAAAACCAAGTCATTTTCTAGGGGAATTTCTCTGCAGTTAGTGGGGTTTTTTCTCCTCAAATTGTACTATGTATTCTTTGTATAAACCTCTCTGTATATGGAATAATATTTCAACCAAAATTATCAGCCTTTGAATAGTTGCCAAAATTTAGTATTCTTCAAATCAACCCCTTCAACATTTATGCAAAGCTATTATTAGAGGTATTTATGGAGATTGCAACATCCAACTGACCTTCTGTCTAAAATGAAATTGCGAACTGTTTAATAACAGTGCAAAAGCTCACTGGACAAACCGAATGTTACCAAAAGAGATCTGGATATAACTAGTAATTGGAGTTGGATCAGGGGTTGGACTTGATGATCTTGGAGGTCTTTTCCAACCCAATCTATTCTATGATTCTAGTGAAAACTTTGCTACTGCAGTGGGATTTTGAGATATTTCTAATCATGTCTGTGGCAATTGTAAGAGAATACAATCCATAAGAGATATTCTGAAACTAAAGCGCTGCATATTCATTATGCCTTTTTTAGGGCTGAGGGTGGGGTTCCTCATCGGCACACAATGGTGGTTTATTTTATGAAGCAGAAGAAACGGTGTTATTCCTAAATATGCTTCTAAAGAGGCAAGCAAGAATTCTCAGGTGAAAGGAATGATACATTTTATTGTTCTGCTGATCTGAACATATGTTTCTGCAATTCTGTGATTCTCTTTCCTACTGCTGCTTAAGTTGTTTCTGTAGTTAGTCTTAGGTATCACAGTGGGAAAGGAACAACAGTCAAATGATAAAACTATTTATTCGAGGCCAGGTTGGATGAGGCTTTGAGCAACCTGATCTAGTAGAAGGTGTCCCTGCTCATGGCAGGGGGCGTTGGAACTGGATGATCTTTATGGTCCCTTTCAACCCAAACCATTCTATGATTCTATGATTTGTTGAAGATCATTTTTATAGGATCAGTGTTAATTGCCCTGTATATCGATGCTGTCAATAAAAAAGATAACTTACGATTTAATACACTTGGGGGGTGGGGGGACACCTCTTTCAAGGATTTGAAACAAGCCTCTAAAAAGAAATATACAGATTTATAAGGAAGGTGAAACCTGTCATTAGTAACTACCTCTGCTGACTGTGACAAGGCCAATATACACAGGATTTCATCTCATTAAGACATAATGATATTCAGCCTTGGACAAACTCATGGCAAGCAAAGCAGGGCCCTACTGACATGGCCGCAGTGACAGACTAACCTGGCCATGGTGAGAGGCAGCTGGAGTAAGCAGCCAGCATCCTCCAGCTGGTCAGGGCTGATGCAGGAAAGACCCCGTCACCTGGCTGCTGCAGCTTCTTAGTAAAAGCTGGGGGCTATTACAGTTGTTCCTTTGCTATTGTTATTGGTTTTAGTTAGCCTAAGGTAGAGAGGAGAGGGCTAGTACCGTAGAAATGTATAGCTTAGTAGACGCCACAGCTCAGGTATAGATGATGACGGGTTTTGTAATTCCCTGGTTATTTTTCGTGGAGCAGCCTACTGTCCTGCACTGTCAACAGGAAAACTTGCAGCAGAGATGCTGCAGATGCCATCTGGTATCTTCTGGACATTTGTATTTCTAGGATTGAGTAGTTCAAAATTAAATTTTCACAAATCAATATCATTGACCATACTGCTATGGGAAGTCACTCAAGAATAAAGTCTAAGGAAACAAGTTATTCTACTTCACATCTTAAAATGGTCTGTGTATTTCTACATTGATTCTTCTCACTGGATGAAAAACAATCAACTCCTCACATTAACGTAGAAGTTACAGATTTCATTGGGTTCAGGTAATGTCAAAGAAGATTATCTGACCTCCATGCAGCTAGAGGAAGAAACTTTAAATTTTCAAAGATCTGATTGAATGTTTTACAAGAGTCTTCTGAACTTCAAAGCATGCTCCAAAGAATGTAGAAAACGTAGATTTTTCACTTGCCCTCTTAAGACATAATACACTTAAAGAAATACTGTAATGCAGAAGTGTGATTTTTTTCTAGTATTTGTATATAGGGGAAATAGATATATGAACATATCTAGCTTTATGTTCAGTAGCTTACATTTATCCTCTTTTCCTTTGAATCCTAGTATTTTGTCTAGTTCAGATAGTTTTCCTTTATTAAATCCAGCAAAATACACATTCAGGATAATTCAGTTGCACATAGCAGCACAAGGGTAATAGCCTTTATTTAATGAGTATCTATAGCTTTTGGAAGGGACACAGTTTTAAACTCCTTACTCCCATTGTTGACCTGTGAACTGTTATTAAAAGTTATATGTGAGTCAGTGAAATATTTCTGCTAATGAGCGAGAGTAGGGAAGTACTTCATTAGTTCCAGGACTTTAAAGGAAGTCAGTGGGGATACTGTGCAATACATTATTACTTGTCAGAAAAGAGAGAAAGATTTACTTTTATGGCAGCTTTACTTCCTAGAGCAAAATAACTTTGTATTAATATTTCCTGAATTGAATGTAGAATCTGAAACAGCCCGTTCCACATTTTTAGGCAATGTTTCAAACAGGGTTCTTGTAGACCCGATTTTGGCCCCATGACATAAGCATACCTCCAAGCAAATTGAGACTGAGACAATGATTAAATAGAAATAAATCAATTTTCACTGAAAGAATCACTTCTCAAAACCAGCTTACATAGAAGGGGCAAACAAATATGCACAACCGTAGATAAGGGCAGACACCATTCAGTGCATTTTATTTTCTCAGATGAGTACATTAAGAAGTTATTTCAGTCTTATTAATTGTAAATTATTGGAAGCATGTAATTCATTGTATTCTTATACTGCAAACAGATGTGAGTATTCATTCCAAAGAGTTGGTGAGCTGGAATACTACATTTGGACATGCTTTGAAGGAAAAAAATATATTTTGAAGAAGAGTTAAAGAATCACCCCTGTACTTTGGAATCTTACTTATTCATACAAGAGGTTCATCAGAGGATTTGTAATTTAAAATTATTGTCTTTCTCTGGGAGTGATTTACTTTATTGATTTGTGGGCTCATAATCTCACAGAGTGGTGGTGGTTGCATTGCTGCTTTTTAGCATATGAGACTTTGAAACATCTCTGGGATCATTGCAGGTCAGAATTCTTTTGCTCTTTTTTAACACTTTTCAGGGCAGGTATTCAACAGTGAAAGTTGTGATTTAAGTGTGTCTCAGGGCAGAGTTCTTTTAAGGATCATAGGGCTGCTGTTTAATGATTTTTACTGAAGCAACAGACATCAAAATCACATCTTTTTATATAGCAGCTGGGAAATAGAAAAATATTTTTATGAAGACAAAAGGACTGTCTAAAATAATAGAGGTGTAACCTTGAGATTTGAGTATTTTTGTCCATTCTTCATACCTCTTCTTCTAAACAGGTGAATTTAAAAATTTAATTAACGTATCTTTTTTAAAAAGAAAAAAATGCAACGTGTAACCAGGTGCTTACTGTTATCTTTTAGATAGCATATAGAATTGATCAAACCTGAAATCCCAAGACAATATCTAATTTTCCCAATCAACAACTCCACTTGAAGAAAACACACTAAACATTTCTGGGAGTTCCATTTAACCTCAGAAAAAGTGGAAGATATTTCTTTTTTCCTTTTACCTTTCTCATCTCTTTTTACACCTTGAGGCCTCTTGGTCTTCCACTGAGAAATGTAACTTTCTTTTGTTAAACACAGACTGAAATCAACAGATGTTATAATAGTAAAACTTGAGCAAGCACTGATGTTTCACTAGTGCTCATTGTAGAACATTATTTTTTTTCCAGTTTTATTCTCCTTTAATGCAACTTTTATTTTTAATTCACAGTTCATTTTTAGTTGCTTGGAGATGTTCTAGTTTCTGGTAGTCTTTGACCTTTGCCAGGTTTGCAGTATCGAGCTGTAGTGTGCTTAAAATTACCTTGATGAATCAATAAAGGGTCTTAATTTTTATGAATCCAGATTTTTTTTTTTTGGTTTCTAGCTTTCAGCTTTGAATCCAGAGTAGCTTCAGAAAAAAAAAAAAAAAAAAGTTGTGTTTCTGTATTTGCTGTAATTTATTTCAGAAAGATGGAAGTACCTGATTCAAAATCATTTCATGTGAGAGTCAGATTAGGTATTTTTTAGTACCTGTAATAATCTGTACATGCATTTGTTTGTTGGTTGACCCCATTGAATTATGTAAAGGTGAATTAAATGGAAGATGCAAGGCTGCTTTAAGTAGAATTGTCTTATTGCATGCACTGACGTGAAACATGGTGAGAGAGCAGATATCATTTGCAACAGAGACTAATAGTGTCCATGTAGTGGGAACTTTGAGAGACTTCAGTATCTTCCATTTTCTTACTTACCATAGAGACAAATATTTCCATACCCTGGTGACTTTGTGTCGCTTGCCTATGAGAGGGTTGTTGCAGCTCTGAGCTGAATTACCGGCAGACTCATGGAAATCCCATAGTCCATTCATAGGAGTTTCTACTCTAGGTTTTTAGACTCAAATTCTTTCAACAGACCTTTATGTTAGTCACGCACCTCAGGGTGCTCAGCTACTCTCAGCACTTCCCACCTTGTCTCATTTTTTTCTAACTTGTTCCTGCAAGTTTTGCTAGACCATATCTGCAAAATTAAAAAAAAAAAAAATCAAGGGGCTCATATAAGGAATTCTAGTACTACTCTTAAGACTGCAGAAACCATGTTAATATGATTTTCTGTTTGAATTAATGAAGTAATGAAAGATGATACTGTAGTGCTATTAAAATCAGGAATTAAAAAAACCATTTGCATTATATTCCTGGAATATGTGGGAATATGTAACTGTGGCCTGCAGAGTATATTTGATTTTACCTTCAGCAGG
>NW_010338255.1:18604-27674 GCF_000700745.2 Antrostomus carolinensis
AGAAGAAAAAAATGAACAATAAAAATTGCATTTCTTCTCTCCCATATATTGGATTAATTGAGCCTCTTAGTCTGTCTGTGATACTAATTCTTCTTTAGCTCTCGGAGTTTTAGGTGACATGGAAAGTTTTCAAAGGCTAATGCAAATGGAAAAAACAAAACAAAACCTTCATTGTGAGTGTAGATCCTATGGAATTAACAAATAATAAGAATTATTTAATCTTCAGCAGTAATGCAGGGCTCTAACGTGGACAAGGAATAACTGGTTGTGGTCAAAATATGAGGATTTTCTTAGAAGAATTGGAGTCTTGTGTTCTAAAGACAGTAGAGACACCAAAATACCTCACAACCTACCAAACAAAAAGAAATAATCAAACTCTTGAGATTATATCTATCAAAAAATCATGTGAATATTTTTTCAGATTTTCATAGTAAATCAAAACTATAAGTCCTGTTGTTTTGCTTAACTTTCAAAATCATACAAGTGAAAAAAAATCCTTATAATGGAAAATATTGTAGTGAAAATTTTGCTTGTTGGATAGTAGTCATTGGATAAAAATACAGTAAAATATTGTAAACTAGTTTTAATTCTGACACTCACAATAATAAGAGAACAATTAAAAGCATGGAGAACAAAAGAGTGCAGATAACCCTATTTTTATTTCCTTCTGTAAACTATTAAATATCACCACACATTTCTCTTTATAATATTAGGGGAAAGTTTGATACCACAGATGCCATGTTATGATTAACAATTATGAACATTTTTGGATGTCATTTGCTCTTCTCATTGAAATGTAAGAGAGCTGTTGTGGAGAGGTTGTATGAAACCACAGCGGAAAGTAAGGCTAATGCAATTATACAACACCATTCATTTTATATAGTTTATTGATAACTGTGTTTTGTTGTTTGAAATTACAGCGAAATGGACCAGGCACTCAATCTCACACTATGTCTCACTGAATCAATAAATCAAGGCACAAATATGAAGCATCTTTCATCTTTTAAATAATTTGCTTAGCCTTTTTTTTTCCTGTACATTTATAATGTCTCATTTAGGCAGCTAAAAATACTACTTGTTCTACTAAGTGTCAGCATGATAAAGCTATTCTGCCATTTATGTAACAAAAATATGCAGCTTATATTTAGATGTTATTTGGCCTTCCCTTCAGCTGCTCACTGTTGTCTTCTATTCCTTCAACTGAATAACACAACTTAGTATCTTGTTGTTTTCTAGTTGAATTTAGTTTGATCTGTATAGGAGAAAAGGTTATTTAAAGAAGAGTTTCCAATGCGATCCAGAAAAGGTAGTATTTAAATTTTGATACATGAACCATCTAATTCATTTCACTGATCAGCGAACAGAAGACTCTTGCTGTTTATGACATGGAAATACTCATTAGATTTGAAGGATTCTGCTGTGCACAACATTATTCTGAGCACTTCGACAGTGTGATTCAGTTCAGAATTGTGTTCAATGGAAGTTCAGAGGAAGTGTGTTATCAGAGTTTATTAGTGGTCACAAAATTATTTAGGTGGATTTCCATCCCTTTAACATTTTATATACCAGCTGTGTTCTTTGAGTATTACTAAAAGATTGAGAGTTCCTCCTTTTTTTTTTTTTCCCCAGCCTAGCTGTTTTAAGAGTATGTGGGCTATGGAAAGGAATTAACAACTAATGAAAATCCTCTCCTGACTCACTAACTACAATTTTTTAACCTTATACTTTGTTTTAGTCAATAGAATAGTCTGTTTAAGTGAATACATCCGGAATTAAATCTCTATACAAATTGCAGTCTCCCCCTTCCAAGTTGTAGCAAGATTTTTGTACAGAGAAATGAAGTGTTTCTTCACGTAAAATTTGAAATCTCTTGACTATAGTGATGCAGTAACACCATTCTAAAAAGACAGGTTGTCCTGAAAAGACCAATCTTTTGTCTGATTTGACTCTTGAAAAGAGTTAATCTTTTCAGCTTGAAAAGAAAATTTAACTGTATGTAGCTGAAGAACCTGAATGGTCTTACAAATAACATCCAGAGAAGGTGTGGTCATATAAGGAAGAAAGTTACAGGAGACCATGTAACAAGGTAAAAGAAGGCACATCAAGGTAAATGATACTAAAATACCTTAAAGCATACAACCTAGTTCAGAATATGGCAGTCGAATGGCTACAGCTCTTACAGTGGCACATATAGGATGCCATTGTTATAGAAACTTCTTAGACTTCATCTTAAAATGCCCCTTTCCATACAGACATGATCAGACTGAATTTCTGCTGTAGGAGGGGTGGGGAAAGTACATTCTTCCACAAATCCCTTGGAGTTCCCTTATTCTCAGTTGCTTTGTCACTCAGTGGTTATATTTTTCCTTTGATTTGCCTTTTTTAGTGTTTCCTTAGTTCAAACAAAAAGATTTCTATTTTTCTGATAATTAGCTCTGTGCTTGTTTGCTGTAGGGAATCAGTTTATTTAGAAAACACAGACAGAACTTCTGCACTGTATGCAACATCTAGAGAAATACTGAAGTGGAAACAGGGAACGGAGGTTATCACAGATGCTGAAACTATAAACCAGAAGTGGATTACGTAACAGTTACTACACTGGGAAGAAATGGAAGGACATCTGAGGGATTTTCATGTAAAAGCAAAACAAAAAAAAAAAAAAGAAGAGAAAAAAATGCCACTGAATTTCCTGTTCTAGATTAGATTTATTTGTATTTTTTTGATGGGCTGAAAGTTATTACAAATTCTTTTTCCATATTTGAAGTGTGCCTGATGCTTGTTCTCATGCTTAAGACCTGTCATTTTGCCTTTATGTAGGCAAATTATTTTTATTTTACCACAGGAAAGACATCTTAGAAAGACATCCCTGCACTTTCTCCAGCATGTAGATTTATTTTCTAAGAAATATGTTAAGATTACAGGACCTGCTGTTAGATTGTAATTTGTCTAAATGCGAGTGGAATTCCTGTTAGTTAAGGTTACACATGCCTCCAGTGCAGCCACTGCAGCAGTCACCCTAGCTTCTCTTTGTTGATGGTGGGGTTTTACTCACTATGTCAAAGGGAGTCTTCAGTATGCTTTCTCTCATTCTAAAGTAAGCATCCATGAGACGAAATGTGGTTATTTGCTTGCCATACAGCTTCCTGTGGACACGTTAACTGTATATAATAGCACGCAATAAGCAGTATTGGGTACCTTCAGGAATGTCACTGGATAAATATTTGAATTTTGGTTATTTCAGTAAATATTTTTGGATGTTTACCTAGATATTTCCTATCTATGGTGGCGATGCAAACACCAAAATCTCATTAATCTCTTTGCAAAATTTATCTTCTACATCTCTACCATACTATATATATTTGTAACTTTATATGTTCTTGAACATATAAGGTGGTAACTACTGGAGAGAAAAGAAAGAGAGAAAATCTCACAGAAGTGTTTTAATATAATACGATCTGTCAGTTATGAGTGTCCTCAATTTGTAGAGAATATATTTCATAACTACAGATTAAAAATTCAAATCAGATGTCTGGTTCCTTGGTGCACTCTAAGAAATAAATAGTTGTATCCATCATATATTATGGAGACAGGACTTGAGCATTCCTCTTAAAGATGTCTCTTTGTTCAGGATCAATTCAGTGAAGCTTAAAAATACTTAATCGAGCTTTGACTATGTAAAGAACTTACTATTTTTTTCAGCCTTAGTGTTTTGATTCCCCTGAGCCTGTCCAGTTCATCTAATATCCCAGAGGATCTGTTCTATATTTCTACAAGCCCAGAAGCTACAATCCAATTGGAAAGAATATTCTAACAGAATACAAATAGACTGTAAAAGTAAATGTCACAAAGAAAGAAGTACATTATGTCCCAGTGAACCTCCCACTACTTCAAAGTAGGGATGGCACCTGACTGACAATAATCACCCTTATACATCTGAAAAAGCATAAGGTACTCTTCAATGTGTAGAAGAGAATATTAATGTCAATCTTTGTCCCGAAGACTTGTCATTTTGAAGAAGTGACGCATTAAATATTTACTAAAAACTTGAAAGTTTTAATATCATTGTGCAAGAATTAAGAATTACTATTGCTAGTCAAGAATCATTACTAGTCTTATGATTTTATCATACTGCCCTAAAAGATTCTTTTAAAAAAAAAAAAAAAATGTTTAGCTTACAGCAGATACATGTACTTGTTTTCCCTTTTAAAAAAAAATCTTTTATTTTTGTCTGAGCAGAATCTCTGTAAATATATGTTTTTCTACTCCTTACATTCAGTTTCATATACAGAATTAAGGTGATATTAGAGGTGTATTGCTAAAATAAAATGTTGATTAAAACCAACAAAATCTCAGACAGATTCCAGATATTTTGTTCATCTGAATTGACTTTGCCTTGGAGATTTATTTTTCAAGGCAGCTCCAATGATAATACTTTAATTATTCATGAAAAAATCTTCACATTTTGAATAGCTGAGAGGACTTTTCACACAGACTGATTCCATGATTCCTGCCTTGTGGAACTGATTTTGTAAACATCATGACACTGTGAACAGAAAAATGCTTCTGACCTTAGTCACTAATTGTCAAAGTTTCAGAGAAAAAAAGTTAGTCTGGTCAGCACAGCTCCTGCCTGCCCACTGTGTAGCTAAAACAGTACTTCGATCCATGTGATTGACTAGAGTAAGGTGCTCCACTTCCAAACACATCTTTGCCCAGAACTGGCAATAAATGCTGATAAATTATTCCAAAATAAGACTTGCCAATGAGTAAGTGAAGTGACTTATTGCAGACAGTGTGCATAAACAGATGAGCACAAACACGTGAAAAGAAAAGTGCTTTACCATCCTCCTAAAAGATATCCTGGAGAAATACACATTGGCAGTATCTAGTGTGATCTGTGGTCCTGAGATGCTAGTTTTGCCCATGTCTTAGTTTCACGTGGCTGGTTGCGAGCATAGAGTTTCCAAGGTGCTCAGCAGGCTGTGCCTAGCCAACTCCTTCTGCTCTGAGGTCAGGATGCAACATGGATGTCACCACTGTTTCTAGGGTTATTAAGGGCCTGCACCTGGTATTTAGAAGTTTGTATTAATTCTCTCATTCCATAACCCAACTGATAAAGGAGAACATTAATGAGATAAAAGAAAAAAATGAAACAATATTATCTAAAATATTCAGGGGGGTTGGAACTAGATGATCTTTAAGGTCCCTTCCAACCCAAACCATTCTATGATTCTATGGTTCTATGTTTCTTATAAGATAAGAAGTGGTAAGAGTTATCAACACCATTTTAAAGTTCCTCGAGTTTACACTTAAGATGTGTAGAAGATGAGTTTAAGAGTTAAAGGTGCTTAACAAAAAGCTGAAATTTGGTGTATGATTTTGCCTCACATCTTCAGATATGGTATTTCATCCTATATGGATGAAATATATGACAGATTTGAGGTTCTCATTTCTGCAAATGTCTTTTAATGATCTTGATTCATAAATGTTTTACTACAGCAGCTACTACTATGGCTCTTAATGTATATGTTCTACATTTGTTTAGGCAGTCAGTATAAGTAAGGTTTGACTTTTATTTTATAATCCAAGAAATCAAGAATTGCATAATGTTTAGCACACTGTCCTTATGTTTGACACTATGGAGGGTTGTAACAGTTATCCAAAGTCTTCCTAGACTTTTTGTAACTTTAATTATCTCTCTTTGTTATTATTTCTCAAGCTTTTTTTTTTTTTTTTTTTTCTTTTCCAGAGAATTACAGTTGCCTCAACTCTAAGATAGGAATAATCAGATGAGACCTGTAAAATGTGATTAAAACAAAGGTGTGAGAGGATTTGAGAGAAAATGGAACTAAGTTGCTTGAAATGCTAATGGTCTCATAAAATGGCTTTGATTCTTATTGCTACTCAGTCTTAGCAGTAGAACTGAAAGGAAAAAATGAAATCCAAGCAATCAAAATTGCATCTGTTCAGCTACCTAAAATCCAAAATCAAATGAAGGTTGATTATGCTAGGAAATTAAGAAGAAACTTTCACATTTGAGGAGAAAGGAGAGCTGGGAGGACTAGGAAATGAAGACAGGATGTAGAACAAGCTATTTTACGAATCCTCTCTTACAAAGAGGAGTTGTTTTTCTTTCTCTTTTCTAATTCGTGAGGATAAGATACAGAATGAAGATGTATTTTAAGAGCATAAGCACATAAAATTATATTTGATGGAAAGAGTATCATGGGAACATAGAAAGATGTAAACAAGAAACAGAAGAGTTTGCTTGGTTATAAATGAAAGGTGGCTATAATTAAATCTAGTAGATTTAATAGTTGTGACAGGATAAATCAAAGTTTTAAGAAGGTGATGCTCACAGAATGAGTAAAAGAAAATCAATAAATTATTCTTGCCTTTCCAGGTACAGATTTATTTTCCAAAATAAAAGTTTTTAAAGTATGACTTCAGCTTTGCTAATGAGCAACTTAGTTGTCATTCCTTGAAAAGCCTAGCTGCCTGAAACGAAATCCTGTCTCCAAATGAATTGCCAGTCGCTTTTTATCAAAGTGTTTTTGAAACTGGCTTTTCTCAACTCAACATTTACAGCAATTAAGAACTAAGAGTCTTATCATTTAGCTCCTAGAAATATTGCAAGTGCTGGCACTCATGACAGAGTGAGCTGTTAATGACTCCTGATGCTCTGAAGAAATTCACTATGAGATTCCAGAACTCCCAAACTGATGCCTTTTAGAAAAGGAATTTTATAAATGGTATAAGTTTATTTTTTTGATTTGTTCATTTGAATGCATATTCCTTGCTGAAACACATATTCATTTCCAACCGTGATGTTAATTTTGGAAATGAAAATTGGGGAAAAGATATTTAAGAGAATAATAATCATCTTAATGCTTTGCACAAAGGAGGAAATGAAATGGATGGATGGGTGGGCTTTGTCATTAACTCTTATTATGAAAACCTGCTGAGATTAATACATGCAGACTGTCTAACAAAAGGCTTGAAGACTGAAATATCAGTGTTTCATCTTGCTGTTTTCCTTCTTTCTATAATGCACTGTGAAAATGTAATTATGTGATTTTGTAAGTTATCCTTAAAAAGTGAAGCCAATCTTTCATGCATACTAATGTACTTAGGCAGTATACATTTTGTCTGGATCAAATAATTTCTTAAAGATACCATTTGATCAGCTTGATGTTTCTTTTCCAAGTGTTTTTGTAGAAGGCAGAAATGTATTAAACAGCATTTCTGCTTCCTGTCAAAATATAACTCTGAAAAATAAGGAGAAACTTAGAGAATTATGAATCTTCATTGAAGTCACTGGAACTTGAGTGAGCTCATCACTTTCAGCAGCATACCCGTAAAGTAAAACTTACCCTGTTGCATACTGACCACTAACAGTTTCCTGTCTTTTGGAACCATTACTTTGTAGATTTTTGCAGTTCTATTATCTGCTTTTTTGTTGGTGGTGGGTTTTTTTTTTTCTTTCTTTTTTTTTTTTTTTTTGGTGCTTGAAAGGAAGACACTTTGCTGAGTATTTCAGAATCCCATAGCAGTCATCCCTCAGCAGCCATCAGTTTAGTGATGGAAAATGTAAATTTCAAGTTTAAAATCTCTTACTACATTGAAATTGTTTCTGTTTTTCTCTCTCAGAGCTATTCTAGGTGGACTTAACTTTGGAATTATATGTTTAATGCAGAGCTTTAACATTCAGATAGTTAGCAGTAATTTTCCAAATGTAATGGTAAACTTAATCACAAGTTTCTGTGGGTGATTTCATAGCAGAGACAAATTTTCAAAGCAGGAGCTAAGGGCAGAGTAGTAAATAACTAATGCTGCACTTAGATTTTCCTATATGATTAACAACATATAAAAATAGTTTATTTGGCTTGTTTGCATGCACTTACCAACCTTACACTTAACATACAGAGTATGTGTCTTTCTTTAAAATAATGTAGCCTGTCAAAGCTGAGATGAGTTATTGTAACTAGTGCTGTTATAAAGTGCCACTGAACTGTTTGTATTGAATTGTTATCAGGCTGGTGATTGACAGTGTGCCAGAGGACACACATGCTCATCCATAACTCACATCTTCATGACCTTATTGTGTGCTCTCATTTTTCTTCATCTCACGATGAAGAAAAGAAAGAAGAGAGAAAAGAAAAAAAAGAAAAAAAGAAGATAGGAAAGAGGAAAGGAAAGAAAAAGTAAAATTCAAAGTTTGGGTGAACAAATATTAACTTCAGTTCATTTTTTGACTCATTTAAATAATTTTAATGATTTGATACTGTATATGGATTTATCTGATTTAGATCTTTTTTGCTTGAGTGAAACATAAGGTCAAACTCTGCAGGGCTAAGTTACTGTTTTCAAATAATATAAGCAATATTCTTTTAGGAAGTTAGGTTTTAAGGGAAAATCAGTGAGAAATGAAGAAAGAGATAGAATCTGTCATCTGCTCTGAAAATAACTTTAGGTGAAGAAGACACAATAATCATATTTTTTTCTTTTAAGATAAGAGACTCTGATATACAGCATCAGTCTTCAGTTTTATTGCATTTTAATGAGCTTTTATTTTTTTCAGGCTATGTATGAAAGATTTAATCCTAGGAACTGAGATCTTTACAAATAAGCAAGTATTCTGAGCACTGCAGTGCTGAGGCAGAAACAGCTCAAATCTATAAGGAAGGTCCTCAGAACCTCCTGAAAACAGAATTCACTCTCAAACAATGAAGCCTAAATAGTTAGATATCTGATATTACAAATGTCAGCAAAGATATTAACAGTTCTGTGATTTGGAGAAATAGAGCATTATAGAAAAGATCTTTAAAATACAGGCAAATGAGGAAAAACTATGATTTTTCTTCCTTCTACCTCCTGCTTTTTTGATATACAGGTAAAAATGCAGGACTGCCCTCCAATCCTTGTTGAGTAAAAGGAGGAAGCAGGGAAGGAACATACCTCATCATGGGATACTTCATCTTTAAGCTGCTTGGTCAGCCATTAAAAGGCTTTAATCATGATATTACGTCAAGGAAAGTAAAACCTAAATGAGATTACACAGGAAGGCATC
>NW_010338256.1:0-7086 GCF_000700745.2 Antrostomus carolinensis
GGACGGGACGGGGTTGCTTTATTTGGCTTTACAGGGCTTGGTTTGTCGCCAGCCCCGCCGGGACACGGACACCCGCGGTGACAGCCCGGCCGGGGCGAGCTGAGCGCTGAGCCCCTCGCACACGAGGGATCACCTCTCCCGCGGGCGGCAGGGACACGGCCGTGTTTCTTCGTTAAGGAACAAATCGCCTGTTCACGAAGCTCAACCCAAAGCAACGCTGGATGCCATCGAGGTGCTGACAACAGGGAACTTTCATTGGCAGGATATTTTGCAAATCTACAGTGGTAAAACAAGCACAAGTACTGCCTGCACAGAGCAGAGCCGAGGAGGGGAGTCTCCCCGTCTCCTGAAGCACGTACATCTAACACCCAACAGCTCTGTCCCCTGCACAGGCTTTTGGCAGTGGTTCCTGCTTAAGCATCTGAGGGTCATGCCTGGTGAGTTATTTACCACATGAACTAGGTTTAGAAGAGAAACTGGGACGTGAAGATACCATGTCTGCTTTTACCTGTCCTCTGGGAATCACAGAGATTCCCTTTTGCTTCATCCATCCCCCAGGGTTACCCCCCTACAGAACCCAGCAGCTACGGGAAATGGATGTTCTTGGTGTTCATCTGCTGAGATGCAGCCTGCAGCCACTAACAGTTCTCCTCAGAGGGCTTCTTGGTGCCTTGAAGAATCAGTGCTGAAGCAGATGCCCTCTTCTGATGCCGCCACTTGGCCCGCCGGTTTTTAAACCAAACCTAGAAAGTGCAAAACAAGAGAAGAACTTTTGCATTTCATGTGTTACTCGGAGGGGGACAGGCAGTTACACTCCTGGGCTGTGCAGTGGAACCTTTAGGATACTGCACTGTATTTCCCCATAGAAAAGTTGGATACAGAATTCAGTCAGTCCCTCCCCTGCTGTCCTGGTTGATACATGTAAGGGGTACAAGGGAGCTGGGAGCTCCCCGTGGCAATTCAGAAGTCACACAGATCAGATAAATAAAGAATATGCGCTGGGGTGCAGGGGGTGAGCGTAACTGGGCATGTCTGTGTGTTTCTGTAGGTGAATCTAGGAGAGATGGAGTAAGTGAGTTTACAGGACCAGATACCAGAACAAATCAGCCCAGCACAACTACTTTACACTCTTCTGTTGCTTGTCAAACCTAAACTGTGTTTTGTTAAATGGCCAAGACTTTTTTAAAATGAGAACCTGGGTCTGCAGCTCCTGAAAAAGACAGCGCAAGGCCCCGGTCTGTGTTCTCAGGGGGGTGCAGCAGATGGCACCTCACCGAGTGGTAGGATCTCACCTCTACCCTCTCCTCCTTCAAGTGAATGCGGTTTGCCAGGTGCTCGCGGGTGATGACGTCCGGGTACTGGTTCTGATGGAAAAGTGTCTCCAGGGCCTGCAGCTGGTCCTCGGTGAATATGGTGCGGTGCCGGCGCGTCCGGCGCTGGATCTGGTGGAAAGTCTGCAGCTCGCTCGGGTTCCCCTGGGGACTCGTACAGACCCTGACTGCTGAGTGGAAGAGCCGCATGGGCCAGGGGAACCGGGCGTCTGCAGGGGGAGAGGTACAGCGGCAGCGTTAGGTGCGGGGGGCTGGAATACCCATCGCACTCAAAGCAGTTCAGGCACAAGTTGCATCCCCACAAGTTGTTTGGAAAGAGGCAGCCAGCCAGCTGGCGTGGGTGATGAGCTGTGTGATCACCATGCAAGTGAGAGAAGGGCTTAGGGCATCCCTTGGGGAGAATCATAGAATCTTTTTGGTTGGAAAAGACCTTTAAGATTATTGAGTCTGACCAAAATGTGCAGGTGGAGAGCACTGGTTGAGTTTTCCTTTCCAATTGCACTGTGGCCAGCTCCAGAAAATGGATGGAAACTCACAGCCTGGCTAGGAGCTGTGTTTCAGTCCTGATACAAGGGATTTCTGAACTTTCAGGGTGCTCTTGAACTGCATTTTTAAGGGTTCCCTACTTTTTTTTTTTTAATAGATCAGTAATTTTTACTAGATGTAACCAAAAACTCTTTTCCTGACAGGACAAGTGAGGTTCCCCAGGGCCGGTGTTGTCAGGACATGCAGATGCAGCTCTGGGCAGCATGACCATGGGGCCCTATACTCCACAGAGAGCTTCCACACCTTGAAGCATCACCCACTCAAATGTTTTACAATAAAACAGTAGTGTACAGTGATAAATAGCCCCCGCTGCTTTTAAAAACCTGGTAGCATTGCAGGTAAAAGTGCCTGCTATTAGGAGTGATGCTGACAACAGATCCTGCTGCCCCTCACCAGAGCTGAGGTCTGAGAAGACCGCCGTGGTGGCAGGCCAGACACTCTGTTGTCACTCAACGCCCAGGTTTTCCTCTCCAGCCAGCACTGGCACCAGCCCCTCCACAAGCCCTACGCCGTGAATCAAACCCAAACACTCACCCAGCCAACTTGGCGAGTCCTGCAGGGAACGGGCGCTCGTGTGAGAACAGCAGCAGCAGTTGCAACCTGCACCTTCCAGCTCTTCCTCCTCCTCCTCTTCCTCCTCCTCCTCCTGCAGGGAGCTGGCTGGGATGGCCTCCAGCTCACACAGTCCCTTGGGTGCGCAGTCCAAGATGCCCCGCAGGCACAGTGGGACCAGGACCTGAGGGCTCTTCTGTGCTGGGCTGGAGAGGATGTCCTCGATGCTGAACGAACGCGGCTTCTTGAGGCCTCTCCTGCCGGTGTCGGCATCCACTGCTGGCTCCGAAGACATTCTCTGCTTGCAGCAGCAGCCACAGGAACGGGCAGCTCAGGCTGAGTGGGGTTTGCTCTCCGTGTGCTAACTCTGGTGTGGGGTCTTGCAAGGAAAAAGACGGCTTATGTAGCTTTTAAAATGGACCAGCGAAGCCATCCAGAGTTGCTGCTTTATCATTTCAAGTGACTGTCATTCTCACTGATGAGTTTTTATTTTATACACACATGCACTTTTTCTCCTTCTAACCTAGCTGCTTTATGACTGAAGCCACCCTAAATATATATATAGAGAGAGATATAATCCCTTTGGAAAGAAAACCGTAAACCCCCTTGTGAATAAAATAAATTCTAACTAATCTTGGCAGCTTTGTGAAGGGTTAGTGTGGATCTAAGATTTAGCTAATCCCACAAAAATGACTGGAGAAGGAAATCTGATTTCTCCATCTTGGGTGTAGATTTGAGGTGGTTATGATCTCCATTGTGCTGCTGCCCCCGATCCAAGGAAGGGGGAGGATAACTGTTCCCAGCCCGGAAATGGACCAGAGGATTAACTCCTTAAAAGAAGCAAATTATCCCTTTCTCTGTCCAAATGATAGCTTTCCCATCAAAAGAGAGCTGTCATATCATACAATATGAGAAAGGAGAGAGTTCAGCTTAATAAAAAATCATTTTTAATGATAGCACAGCCTTTGGCTGTGCCAGAACTCTCTGTGAAAGTTGATTTATTTTCTGCTGAGAGCAGAGAAATTGCATTTTCCCTCCTTCCCCTTTCCCCCACCTCCGCTGCCCTAATCATAGTGATAATGCAGATGCTTTGCATGTATCCAACACTCTTTTTGCCAGGATTCAAAGCCTTTAATAAATTAGATTACTGGCAGCTCATGGCAGCTCTGTGGCACAGCTCAGTGGCACGTAGCCACCTCCTGTACAGCTGAGCTGTAGCCCTGTGTGGCACTGGGAAGGGGAAGAGAGCTGCCGGCTGCTCATATGTGCGGGCAGGTGGGCAGCGAGGTCCTGCAGCACCTCGGGCTGCAGCGTGGTCTTGCTGCCACAGCTAATGGGTGGTTCTGTGAGTCTAGAGCAGCCAGGATGGTTTCCTGGAGCAATCAGGCTTCCCCAAGCTTTGTCAGTCCAATTCCCAACTTCTTCTGTCCAGCGAGAGACACTGGGGTGAGGCTGTGGCTGAGAGCGGTGACTCAGGACGGGAGGGGACGCCTGGCACCAACCCTCCCGAGAGCAAACAGTAAGGCCTGGCAGATGTGATCCCCAGGATGAGAGAGGACATCTTCCATCTTGGGTTTATAACTGAAATGAGTAGGTGGGGTTAAAAGAGAGATCCAGGGGCTGAGCTCAGGTTACTTAGGAAAGTTTAAACCCAAGTTCTTTTGCCCTCAGCGTGGTTTAAGCCAAGGTGAGTTGCCAGGCTTTGGGAGCTCGCATGGGGAACGCGCTCCCGCTTGGTGTTTCTTTGCAGGGCAGAGAAGATACCCGTCCCACTCATGATACACTGAGGAGACACACAGGTGAGTGCTGTGAAAACACTGCGCATCAAATGTCCTTGTGGCACCTCGTGACTTCACACTGAACTGCCCAGCAACCCCTCCAGCATCACATGGGGATGGCAGCCAGTCTCCAGGAGGGTCCCCTCTCTCTTCTGCATGGCCCTGCTTTCTGCCTGCCCTTCCTCACACTGCTGGTCTCCCAAAACCAGGAAAGGATGTCCCACAGCCCTGCTACCTCTGACTCTTAAATCTTTGTAAAATCTCACTTAAACCCAAACCACTATTTTTTCTCCCACCCTTTTATTTGCCTGTCCTTCAGCTATTCTGATGGCGTAACAGAAATTATAAACATGTTCTATGAATCTTTACATATTTGCTGTAGGTTTGAGAGGAAGATGTCTTTGTAGCTGCCTGGTCTGGACAGGTTCCCTGCTGCCCTGCCAAGGCGTCAGTGCTCCAGAGAGGCACTGGGGATGCGCTGACACCAGGGATCATGGCAAACTCCCAGCTTTTGTGCACGTACCCAAACGCTGACCCAGGAGATGGATCTGGGGACGGGTTCTGCTCCCCACACCGTCCCAGTCCAGAGGGACCGTGGGGCAGGTGAGCTGGGACATGCCGTGGGCAGACACAGGATCCGACCCTTTCTGCTCTCGGCTGTAATAATCATAGGCCCGAAGCGGATTAATTCTCCTTCCCCATCCCTAACAAAGGACGCCTTTCCCTGGCCTCCCCTGCCCGGCCCTGCCTTCCCACCACACATGCACTTAGCCTATTAGGATCTCCGCTGATTGCTTTCTTTCATTCCTCCCATACCTTTCACTTCAGAAAATGGACTGGTAATACTTCTTTTATCAAAGAATTATGGGATTTAGGACCCAGATCTTACAAAGAGACTTTTGATAGCTGCTGCTAATCAAATCCCAATCGGCAGACACTTCTCTGCACCCTGTTACCAGAGAGGAATAAAGGAAAGGGATTATTGATGTTCTGTTTACTGAGCCTCCAGGAGATAGGATCGCTGGGCTATTTCATATTAGAAAAGGAAAGGAAAATAAAACAAGAAAGAAAAAAAAATGCAGACAAGGGAGGACAATATAGATATAGATAAAAAGAAAAGAAACAGGCTCTTATCATTTTCTTATTGGTTAAGGAGATTCCAAAGCCATTATAGAGGATTAGCAAAAAGGTTAATCTGCTTTAGCCATTCGCTTGTCAAAAGTGAATTTATAGGGTTTGAAAATCCTTCCTATAGTGAAACCAGAAAAAAAATCCCCCTCTTCCTCCTCTGCCCCTCCCTTCTGCAGGCAGCACAAGGGGATGGGAATGGGAGCTTCGGACACCCTAAAACACTGGAGCACCCTCCCTCGCCTTGCCCCTGCCTGGGCGCTGGCACCCGTGGGAGCGCTGGTTTGGCAGCATTTCCCCCACTCCCTCACCCATGTTGGGGTGGCTGCAGGGCTCAGACAGTAGAGGAGCAGGTCCAAGGGATGTGATGGTCCTCCTGTTCTGCTTTGCCTCACCTGGGATAAATCCTGGGCTTGACTGATACTGGCAGCAGTCAGGGCAAACCTGGACCCATGGCTGGATTTGGGCATCCAGGTTGATTTCTAAAGTGGAACAGAGATGGACACTGCTGGCAAATGTTACCAAAAACTACAGGCTGGGGCCCCTCTGTCCCCATGCACAGCGCTCACCCCAGGAGCCACATCTCAGCATCCTCCTGGTCACCCCATGCAGATGCTGGCCCATCCCAGCTCTGCTTTCCTGGGCTGCCTGTGCCACTGATTCGCCCAAGCAGCCTATGCCCATCGCTCACCCCAGTGCCACTGTGAGAAGCAACCCAGGGGAAAAATGATCCTTCAAGGTCAAAACCAGCCAGGAGCACTGTCTTGATAGCTGCTGGGTGATGTTCAGTGGCATGCATTAGTCGGGCATTATAACTTTAATAAAGACACAGAAATCATCAAATCATAGAATGGTTTGGGACCTTTAAAGGTCATCTAGTCCAACCCCCAAATCACGCCTGTTCGAATAGTTCAACCCTACACCAAGTGACAAAAAGAACCCGGATAAAATCATTTGGATTTAATAATAATTAACATAAAGTGCTATAATAAATCTATTTCTCTCTCCAAAGGCCATTCCATCCTGCAGGAAGTGGAGTCCGTGCACTTAACAAGTTCTTCACTTCACAGAATCAGAGAATGGTTTGGGTTGGAAGGGACCTTTAAAGGTCACCTACTCCAATTCCCCCTGCAGTGAGCAGGGACATCTTCAACCAGATCAGGTTGCTCAGAGCCCCATCCAATCTGATCTTGAATGTTTCCAGGGATGGGGCTTCTACCACCTCTCTGGGCAACCTGGGCCAGTGTCTCACCACCCTCAGTGTAAAAAATTTCCTCCTATCTAGTCTAAATCTCCCCTCTTTTAACTTAAAACCATTACCCCTTGTCCTATCACTACAGGCCCTATTAAAAAGTTTGCCCCCATCATTCTTACAGCCCCCCTTTAAGTATTGAAAGGCCACAATAAGGTCTGCCAGAAGCCTTCTCTTCTCTTCTCTTTTGTCTTCCAGTGACAAAAATAAAAACACTGGTATATTACCAGTGTTTCTCTCATAACAAATCCCATGCTGAAACCAAAGCACAGGGCTATTCTAGCTACTAAAAAGAAACCGAGCTCTGTCTCAGCTCAGAACCAGGACAAGAGATTTTTACAGCCACCGTCTCAGCTGCCTGCAGCATCCGGCTGCTGCGCCCCACGGCAAGCACCAGCTCCCGGGTTTTTAGCAATTCTGGGGGGTCTCACTCTCCACCGACTATGGAAACAGCTTCAGATGATGGTGCTTTTTAATTTCTGATTTGCAGCCTGCGCTC
>NW_010338256.1:7171-7546 GCF_000700745.2 Antrostomus carolinensis
GGGGGGGGGGGGGGGGCCCCCCCGCCCGGCGAATGCCCGCAGCCTGCATCCCGACCATCGCTACCGGTAGCCTTCATCCTACCGGGAGCCTTCATCCCGACTACCGCTACCGGGAGCTTCCAGCGTCCCCCGGAGCCGCCCGGGCCGGGGACAGCACTAGAGGGGGCCACTGAGCCCCGGGAGCGGGTCCCAGCTCTATGGTGCTGGCAGCGGCCATGGGAGCCGAGCGGGAAGCCCGGGCCTGCGCTGCGTTTTCCGGGGCGCTGGGCATCGCTCAGCCCGTGCTCTCCTGCCTGCGGCAGTTTGCGGGGTAAGAGGATGGGCTCCTGGGGGAGGGGATCCCGGTATCCCCCCGGCGTGGGTCCTGCGGGAATC
>NW_010338257.1:0-20970 GCF_000700745.2 Antrostomus carolinensis
AAACCTTGCCATGCAAACCCAATACAATGGAAAAAAAAAAATCAGCTGCTTAAATAAGTCAAAATAATTCATAAAGGATACAGATTGCAAACTACTGACTTGAGATTTTTAAGATATGTTCTCAAAGTTTGTGTTACAAACCAGCTGTACCTTCTCCTCCCATCTACTGTCCCTTGTATCACAACTCAAATTAAGTCTCTTATCAGCCTGCTGCAAGGACTGTGGCCATATCTCCAATATCCTGCAAAGAGAGGATACCACAAAAATATGGGGGAAGTGGCAGTACTTCTGTTTATTAGTAAGTGCATGATGAGAAGAAATAAAATTGTTTCAGAAATGAAATATGATCCTTTCAAAATCTTACGCCAGGAGAGAAGGTGAGTGTTTCTCTGCGCTGTAGAAGTAGGACTGGTAACAATTGTCAATTGAGTGGATTAAGGAGAATAATGAGTGTCTCTCTTCTCATATTGTTCTGCTGCCCTGCTCTCCAGCTTCTTTCAGACCCTGGCTCTGGATGTCTATTATACATTTCATTGATAGGACTGTATCAATGTGTCCTCTAGGTAAACACATTTCTGTTTTAAAGGGTGGTGAAATTGCTCCAAGGTACAAGTAAATGATCAAAAGGTGCTATAAGCTCCAGGTGTAATTTTTGGCTTATTGATTTTGTCTGTGGCTAGCTACAGTACATTTAAAACCAGGCAAGGGAGGCAATGGAAAATAGGGGAATATCCTACAGTGGCACGGGCTGGCCAGATGATGTAACAGTTTTTCTGCTGTAAACTCTAGTCTTGTACAAGTTTAAATTAAAAAGGAAGTTTCATTTAATGGAAGTGGCAAGGATACAATGTGCAACTTCAAAATAAAAAGGCAGAAATACAGCATCAACTGCAGGTATTCAGTGTTAAGGCTCCCGAGTTGCTGTTTGACCAGGTTATTATTCTTCTGTATTTAAATACACAGTAGTGCTTTTTGAAAATCACTTGCACAGACATGCTATTTCTCTTTGAGTAATAATGATTTACCACCTTTTATTTTTTGTCTTTTGGGGATCCAGGGTAGTAGCATTACCACACTGAAAATAAATAATATTTCCTATATCCTATTGCATTCTCTTTAGCAACATTTGACAAAAGAAAGAAGAGTATTACATTTCCAAACTACAAAATACCCCTACTTCCTTACAGGAATATTATAAAACTCAAGTTATAAAGGACATTTTAATAACTTCAGTCATATGTACTCAAAGCAAGCATAAGCAAAATATTAACTAATATAGTATTTATGTAAGAGAAATTTTGGTATTTACACTGTAGCAAGGACTTATGACCATTTTATGGAGATTTCTAGACCCTGAGATTTTTTGATTTGTCATTCTGATGGATTGAAAGTGCTCATGAATTTACTCTAAATAGAATTTTCTAATCATCCTTAGGAAAATTGGAAATATATGGCAGATTAACAAACCAGCCATTCATCTGTTGGGTTAAATGTACTAACATGATCTTAACAAGCCATGTCGTCTTTTAACACATGCAAAGGACCAAATTATCTGCTGAAAGACTGACATTATGTAAATGTAACATTTGCTGGACCTCTAAACCCTGTGATTAAATTACTGTCTAAATTATTCTGCAATACGAATGTCGCCTGCAAAAAGAAAAGCTGTAGAAGAAATTACTGTAACATCTTCTGCATTTGCACTATTTCCATAATGAGTCTTTGAAATGAGGAGTTTGTATATATAATTCAAAATCTTATTGAAATAAGAAGAAAGTAGAGGATGTGATGTGAGAAAAATTTACTACAAAGGGGAAAATTTATCCCAGGATTACAGCAAGACTTTGTTAGTGGTAGAAGAGTGACTTAATTAAGAGGGGAATTTCATCCACAAATCAAAACTTATCACTGGAGAGATGCTTCCCCTACCTTCCTCTGTGGATATGTTGGGTTATCAGTGGCAGGTAATCTGCTTTCACTTAGGACTTGGAGAGAGAGACATCTGTAAAAGAGCAAGAAATAAAAATGGAAGAGAGGGCTGAAACACTGGTACTGCAAGTCATTATGTGCCTGAAAGGCTGCGTAGAAATTGTTCCTTGCAAATAGATATCTCCTCATATACAATAACTGATCAGTTAACTTGTCCTGTATCATTAACTCATGGAAATTATCTTCCATGTATTTCACTCATTCAAAAAAATAAATTCTAGCAGAACAAATGCACTTCAGCAAATGGAGGAATTTAATGTTTTATTAATTGGCTACTTAGTAAGCTATAACAACAACAGCAGAGAGAGGCAGCGCTTCACAAAGAGTCGTTAATTGAGCCTGATGGTAACCTGCGAGGTGAAATGACTGACATCCCTGTTCCCATTGCATAGCACTAGCATCCACGGTGGTGGAGAGTTAATGTGCCCCTGAAAATCCATAAAGACCAGATTTTTTCCTCCTTTAGTGTCTCCAATGAAGCCTCAGGTGGAAATTCAGCACAGATGGAAAGCAGCAGAACTGAGATGCTCAGAGAAACAACCAGATGTCCACCTTCACTGCAAAGTTAAAGATTTCTCTAAAGCTCAACTTGTTTCTTTACTGGAGCTTTTACTTCTTGGTGGAGACCTTTTCCATCTCTCTTCTCTGTGCCTTTTTCTTAGGGGAAGGATTTGGGGAGGACAAGAGGCTGCAGGAGGGAAGGGCAGCTCTGAGGGCCTGCTCTGCTCCTCTTGCTCCTGCTCCCCATCCTATTCACCTGTTGGTAAATGTGTAATAATAGATAACAGGAGAAAAATGCGTTCCTTTAAGGCATTATATTAGTTTTTCAGAGTGGTTAATTTGAGTTCACACTACAGAGGACTGATAAAGAAATTAAGATTTAAAAAGGGCCGTAGGGGGAGAAGGGACAGGTATAAAGACAAACCAACCTCCAGCAGATGCTGGGTTTGTGTGTTTTCAGGTCTTCCCACCTTGAAACATCCAAATCAGACTTTGTCCCAGGGATGTCTTGTTGTTTGTAAGACACTTTCTTTCATTTGTGCTGCTAGCTATTCTTTCTGCCTTTTTTCCTTCCAGAAAATAGGTAGGCACTGCAAGTTTTGTTTTACCCACTAACAAACACCTTTCTAGGGAGAATTTTTGAAGTATTCATTCAGAAGTCTCTATTAGAAAAGACAGCCAGTATAGCCAGTGCTGGTTCTCAGCAGATGGATTTGTGGGGTCCTTTTTTGCATGAATCTTCTGTTCTTCAAGGTTTGTTGTTACCCTAAGGGAAGCCAGTCCAGATCTCCACCATTTCCAGTGATACTTTATAATCAAGAAGACTGATTCCAACACATGGGAATTCCTCCTTGTTTTCTCAGCAGCTTGATAGGACTTCCTGATGTTTTTTTTTATATATATATTTGCAGTTGTAACGACCAGAAAATTGAGTGTGAACTTTCTACCTGCAAAGCATATGTGTTATCCTTCCACAGACAGCAGCAGTTTCCTCTCAGACAGCAATGTTTTCCTGAGAGCCTTATTCGCTTGCTTGCTTCATGTGCCAAATCCTATAGTAGGAGAATCAGTTGTATGTTTTGGATATAACCAGCTTATTCAAATTCTGGGGAAATCCAGATGTAATTTTCAAGATTAGTTCATGTTTCCACACGCTGGACAATCGTGGTACTATTTTCAGATGAAGCAAATCTCTCTCAATCCTACAAACCCTTCACAAAAACTCACTATACTCCCCGCACCTCCATGTGATTTCTTTCAGAGGTGGAGGGAATTAAAAGGGGTTTAATTCAGGTGATTTTGTAGTGATGCTGCCTGCTTCACCATGCTGCTATCTGCCACTGAAATAGGATGTGATAGTTTCTTTCTTTTTGTGAGAAAATGCTTTCTTTGATTAAAAAAAAAAAAGCCTGCAGGTGTCCTACTGGTCTCCCTTCATCCAAACCCTTCCTGTTGGGCAGGAAGTTAAAGTAGAAAAATGCTGGGGGTGGGGGAAAGAATCAAAATAAAACTTTTAAAAAAACAAACCACACTCTAAACTGGCCCCCCTCCCTAAAATATTTTCTGATTCAACCAAAACAACATCTTAATATTTGAAACATGCTTTTATTTATGCCTTGTCCTCACTGTCACTAATGTACCATGGCCTCTACCAACTGGGAGAAGACTCTGCAGAGTGACTTACTGGCTTGTAGTATTTACTCTTTTGAAATGGAAATACGATTTTCTATGCAACTGTACCAAAGTTACCTCCAAGATTGACTTCATTTTTTGTTTGAAAAGGAAATATTTCTGTTTTTCCTTTCCCCTCTCCCTGTTCCTGCTTGGTTGATGCCCCGTATTTGAAAATAGCCCCTGCCCTAAGCTCTTTAGTTTGTAATTTAAAATACAAGGAAAATAGGTAAGTGCAAGAATCAGTGGTATTTGTACTCCCTTTTTTTTTTCCAGTTTGTTCAAATTCTGAAGGAAAAATGATGCATAGGAAAATAGATGAGTTCCAATGATTTGAGGATGAGGGCTATATTTGAAAATAGCCCCTGCCCTAAGCTGTTTAATTTGTAATTTAAAATACAAGGAAAATAAGTAAATGCAAGAATCAGTGGTATTTGTACTCCCATTTTTTTCCAATTTGTTCAAATTCTGAAGGAAAAATTATGCATAGGAAAACAGATGAGTTCCAATGATTTGAGGATGAGGGCTGGTCCTATATTTGATTATCTCTGAAATATACATTGCTCTTAGTTGGACCATAATCCCTGGTAATTGAGAAATTTGGTCATTTCTGGCACAAAGACAAGTGGTTTTTCAATATCTTGCTATTGAGCTTAAATTAGCACAGGTTTACACTTCTGTAACTATAAACTGAACTTTATCATTAATTTTTCATCATTAAAAAGAAAAAGTAGGCTAAACTTCAGCTATAGATGAAGTATTTAAAATAATTTCCCAAAGCCCTTCATAAATATGACATTGATTCATTGATATACAGACCATTAGCAGTTAGTCTTCTCTGTTCATCTATCATTTCAATTATCTCTAGACTTCCCCAGGGTCTTTGACAAATGGGAGACAATTTGCATTTTGTACATTAATGACCTTGGTAGAATTTGTAATTTTATTCCCCCGATTTTTATAATTATACTTTAGCATTTGAGGGGAAAACCCCACAAAACTCTAGTTGGCCAGTTTGTAATTTAATCACAAGTGTGTGGATGCTGAGGTGGGGGAAAAGGAAGAAATAAGGAACAAAAGACATAAAAGTATTCTGCACTTTCTGGAGAACTTTTACCTGAGGATGGAGAAGATTATTGTGAGTTAAGCATGAGGTTTGTTTTACAGGGGAATGTTCCCTCTCTGGGTCACAGGCTTGGGAGACCAGTTAAGAACACAGACTAAAGCTTTGTCTCACAAGAATTGTTTATCTTCTTCTAAACCAATTGATTTCTTCCTGGAAAAGCTACCTCTTGGTCCCTCTGACAATGACCAAGAGGAATTTCAGAAAATAATCTCTTAAAAAAGGAAAAGAAGAGAAAAAAAGTAGCGGAAAAAGAGCCATGTTTTAAAATGTGTATTTAGTGGTGTGTGGCATTGTTAGATGTCCACCCATCTAAGATGGGGGCACAGCATACTTTGTTGCTTTACCCCATCAATCATCTGTTCCACAGTTGGTCAAACTCAACTGTAAAAAGAAAGTAGGAATGATCATCCTGGAGAGAAATATTTTCTTGAGCTCCTATCTGTTCTCCGGTACAATTGCTGACATCCAACCTTTACCTTGGGAATGGTGGCAGTCCATAAGGACCATCAGCCACAGTCCCACCATGTCGTTGTATTTGTGCCATGTCTACTACCTTGGTTTGCCCTTTTGAGCTCCTGTTCTCCATGCAGTCTCTACATACAGATTTGAGCTTGGGTTTTTTTCGTCACTTCAAGTGTGAAATTATTTTCAACAATACCAGAGCATTCATAAAAGATATTTCATATCTTCTGTTAAGTATGTTTGTTAATGTTTATTTTAATGAATTTTCCTACTGGGTCTTTGTATGTCAGAAGAACCTGGGCCACCTCTGAGCGTTAATGTTTTCATATTAGATCAAGCACAGTTATCTTTTGGTTTAAGTATTGCTTTTCATCCAAAAGCGTTGCAAAGCTCTTCTTGAGTAGTACATAGACAGACTTATTCAGGTTTCTGGAATACCACTGATCCAGCTGCAAGAAGGTTACACAGCATGGAGGACAGAAGTGGCAGAAAATGAGCCAAATTTCCTTTGAGAAATTGCTGCTTGGCTGTCCTTCCTGCTGTCTCTGCTCTCTGGGCTGTGCTCCTGTCCTCTTGTTTCTGCTGACTGCTTGTCCACACTGGTGCAAAGACCAAGAATGTCACCTGGACCTAGGTGACTGCATCACGATGGGGACATCCAACCTGATCTGCATGGAGCCAGCATGGGTCTGGCAGAAGTGTTGACTAGGACTGGGCTGTGCCTCACCAGGCTTTGGGAATAGTTGCTACAGAATATTTCACTAAACCCCCTGTGATATCCAGTGGGAAGGTGAACTGGGGGCTATAGAAGCACCATGGTTGGCTAACAGGTAAAAAGGCGAGTTGCTAGAGCAATTTCCATTAATAATTATGGGTTGTCTGAAACTCCCAAATAATCCTTCTTAGCTTTACGTTATACAAATTTCCTAGTAAGCTAAACTATTAATTTCCTCCTCTCTCATCTTTGAACCTGTGGTCTTTTGCTCTAGTGATGTAGTAACTAGGTTTTTGTGTTATTTGTGTTGGTCACTGTTCACACCTTTCCCATATTAAAAAAACCACCAACAAAACCAAACTGTGCAGAAGTATCCACATGTTATCAGTTCTTTTCACCATTTGTCAATGCTCCTAATGTGGGTACCCTGGAGAAGACATGTAAGTATTTAGTAAAATTAAGCCTTTTAAGCTTCTAAGTGGGCCAAAGATGCAGCACAGTGGATAGAGAAAAAGTAAAATTCATGACTTCAGTATCCTGTAATTGAAGAGCAGCTTGATGACCTTGCTGCATCAGTCCCTTCCTTAGAAAGCTTCATGGCCAACTTTCAGGATTTTGGGGTGATGTGGTGTTTTTTGAGTAACACAGGGACACGTATGCAGTGACTGCATCCTACATGATGGAGATTGTCGCTGCCTTCTCTAGGAAATGTTCTCCAGTTGTTGAAAATTCACCATTGCCATCATTAATGGCAGCGTGGTATGTGAGATACCAGAGTCTTTGCCTTTTCTTTTGAGTATGAAATCACTGCAGTCTCTCAGACAACATTAGGTGGTAACTGTTGGCAACAGCTACGATGTTAGGAGTGACGTATGTTTCTGGCTAGATTTTCAGAACCATCCATAACATTACACTATATGTACTTTGCTCATATCTCACACTTCCCTTTTGTGCGTCAGAATGAATTTGGCTGTCTCTTCCCTGCAAAAAAGTAATTAGCCTGAGTTGAATGTGAGGAATTTATTTTTTGATTGCAACCGAAAGGCTGAAATACCAAATGTGGAAACCTGAGCTGTGAACTGGCGTCAACCTACGGCCCCATCACTGCTGCTCTCCCACCTAGATGCTCATGCTTAGGAGGGGCTTATGCATAGAGCAAAAAAGATCTTGGTTTTAAATAGCACTCAATCCAATTTGGGGTATGTTCAGGCCAGGCTGTTCAGCCTTGGATGCTTCTGCTGTACGTTGTACAACTGTTTCTCCACATGCTGAAGAGCCGGCAGTGTTGGGTTTGAAGAGGTTTGGCTAAATTAGATGCCCTTGAGTGGTCTGTAAGAGTGAGCTAAAGATCAAGGTAAACATATTTATTGATTTCTTTCCTCGCTCTTCTAAAAACAGGACTTAGAATCCAAACAATACACGTGTCTCTGGAATATATTTGTCTTTGCCCAAGTTACATGTGCTGCACACAAGTGCTGGGTGGATATGTATTTATTTCTGCACAGCCTGTATGGCCATGTTTGGATTTTTCTGCCCCTAATAATGTTTGCCCCTTGATGTCTGTTTTGAATTTATTAAACATCTACAATAGACCTTAAGAACTTCAAATTTGTTTCTAATACGTGTTCTGTTTAAGAGTATTACATTTAATACTTTGACCTTACTGCTGCTCAAAAATGTAGTTGGTTGTCCTAAACCTAACAATTTTATAGGAGAGTGGTGGTATTTAAGATTTTATAAGGATATACCCTTTGTTAACAGTGAGGGACATAAACAAAACAAAAAAAAAGTCTGCAGGGAGGGAGGTGAAGGAATGCATGTTTTAAAGGGTAAAATGATCATGTTTGAAAAGACCAACTGATGTAGTAACCTTAGAGTTCGAAGTTATTTATACCATCTGACTGATGCCTTCCTGAAAACACAAATGCAAGTTTCTTTTTGGTTATAACCCCTGAAATAATTGAGTATGGCTCTCCATGAAAACCAGATGCCTGACATCCAGATAGATTTAAAAGGCAAATTTAGTTTGTATTGGAAACCAGAGTGTAAAGTTTGGGTGACATAAAATTGGCTTTTTCTGGCTGTGGTATGAATCAGTTTTAGCAAGGCAGGGTTCACAATTTCAGCCCTCTCATTTCTGCCTGTGATCACCTTTGGCATTTAACAGTTTAAAAACCTTGAGATCACCTATTTTTATAACCAGAACTCCCAGGCTGTAAAACGATGTCTGCTACCTCTGCTAACGAGAGCCCCTACATGTGGTGAACACGTGTGCTTGCGGCAGCGGGGAAGGTCCCAGGTTCAAATGCCGGTGTCAGGCTGAGGTAACTTTCTGCCAAATTGTTCTTTCTGCAGACTGTCTGACTTACATCATCAAGCTGAACCCGATTTATTTATTTTAAAGGAGACCTCTGTGCTCTTCTGCTAGGAAAGGCCCCAAGAAATCACAGCTGTTTTCTGCTACTCATTGTTAATTTCACTGGAAATAGAAAATGTTATTTCTTTTGTCCTTTGCTTCGAGCTTGTCGCTGGTAAGAGCTGTGTGCAAGTTAGTGGTTGTCCTGGTTTGTAGCTGGGACAGAGCTGGGGTGCTTTTTAGCAGCTAGAACATCGCTGGGGTTTGGGTTCAGCTGGGATTTGTTATTAGAGGAACACTGAGAACATCCCCATGTTGGCATTTGTGTCCCTGGGTGTGAAGGACTTTGTGTTTGTCCGTCTGCAAGCACAAGATCTCAGGGGGCGAGGAATATTGCAATGGATCAGCTCCATGGGCATTTGGCTCTGCCAAGGGGCTGTTCCATCTCCTGTCCCCCATGGGCAGGAGATTCATGAGGGGCTCTTCCTCTCTTGTTCTCTCTGGCTTTCGCTCGGGCTCTGGCTCTCCCAGGATTGTGGTTTCAGTTCGGGGTTGTGGCTCCTCCGGGATCATTATCAGGGAACGGGCCGGGCTTGGTCGGCGGGTGGTGAGCAATGGCACTGGGTATCACTCATTTGTATATTTTATCACTATTATCATTTTACTATCATTATTATTTTAAGTTTTATTTTCTTTCAATTATTAATTGTTCTTCTCTCACCCTATGAGTCTCCTTACCCTTGTCCCCAATTCTCTCCCATATCCCCTGGGTGGGGGGAGTGAGCGAGCAGCTGTGTTTGGCTGCTGGCCAAGTACTGGGCTAGTGAAACCACCACATTAGTACATCCTTTTTTTTCCAACCCCCCAAGCTTGATATAACTCCATATCCAAGTTTAAGTGTCCTGCTTGAATCCTTTAGTGGGAATTCCCTTCCAGTTAAAGGCTGCTCACCTCGCTGCCATTTCTGCTGAGAAGGATCCAGACCTCTCTGAAATATTTCGCTCCCGTTTAGCACTCAATGACATCACTGCCTTTCTGAAGCACCCAGCAATTCCCTTTCATCGATGTACTCCAAACAATGCTGCTCTTTGTGCGTGCGGACTATTGCGTGCAAACCTGCCCTGCAGTCACAACAAGCAATAGTTAACAAGCACCCACTGGTGTCAGATGAATTAGAAGTATTCAGAAGACAAATTAGACAATGAAGTCTCTGGGAATAATGACTTCCCTTGGGTTTCTATACAAATTAAACTGATAAAGATTTAATTTTATTTTTTTTTCATGGCTTCCTTTACCCTGAACACACAAGGTCAGTTACTAGAAGACACAGTGACTGAGTACAGCTAAGTGGTAATGGCATATGTCTGTGTAAACCAACTAATGAGTTCTCATTTATGGCTGTTGTGAGTGCCCTGGTTGTATGATTGCATTTTAGCCGTGCAGGGCATGATTACAAAAAAGTTATTTTCAGTAGTAGAAAGTGAGATGACTTTACAACTATAGTTAGTACAGGATTTTTGTCAGGGCAGTGAGTAATTCCGCCCACGTAGCCATTAGGAAGATCTTCTAGAAATGAAAAACAATAATGGGAGAGAATATTCAGGAGGACATAGGAAGAAAGAAATATTTAACCCATTTAAGTCAGTAGCAGAGGTGTGCCGTTCATTGCTGTTTGATCTAATCCAGGCTGCATCTGATGATGAGTAGAGTCTGTTCTACTGGTGATTGACATTGACTGGCAAGGACAGCTATTATGAAAAATAAGAAAAGAAAATAGGAGCTTCCATTTAAATCTCAATAAATCAATCTTCTAAACCAGAAGCTGGTTACACATCATCGTTTCTCTGCTGAGAAATCTTTAATGTTAATTTCTGTTCATAATGGTTTGGGGGAAAAAAAAGAAAAAAAAAAACTTTTCATGTGAAAAATGAACTAATTTGCTCACATGCTTAGTCCTGGGGTTAATTATATTATGAAAAAAGAATAGTTTGTGAGGAGCTGGCTTATTACAATAGGAGTGCCCTGAAATTTAAGCTGCATAATTTGTTAGCGTGCCCTGACTTTACTATTGCAATAATTGCCTGTTTGTATGTTAAGCAACAACTTCTGGCCGCGCTGCTGACGTGACATCAAATCGTGGTTTGCACCAGGTGAGAGTCTACCTCAACAGGGACTGAAGTACCAAAATTTAGTGTGTAGTGCTTCCAGTGTCCCTTTTCCATAGCATTGTAGTGGAAGTGAGAACACTCCTGGATTCCAGACATTTTTTTTTTTCACAGATGTGAAGAAGAGGAGTCATAGACTTGGTTGGATTGATCAGCTCTTTTTCTGAGTCAAGAATAAAGACAGACAAAGCTAGAATAAAAACTTACTTATTCTACACTTAAAATAGTACTTTTTTTTGGTCATCTTTTCTGCAACTAGAAGCTGAAACCGTGATTTGAGTTTCCGTTCCATGAATATTTGGAAGCCAGTTTCCAAGTAAGCTGTATAGTGCCAAATTCCCTGTTCCTACATCCTGCTGGAGCTTGCCCTGCTCAGACTCCTGCTATCACAAACTCAAATTACTGCTCTACGTAAATTTTCAAGTAATACTATAGCAGAGCTTTTAAACATCCCATGTTGGACATGGGTACCAAAGCATGCCACCACTGAATTGGTAGAATCTGACCCATCGTTAGGGGTTTAACCTGGAGCAAGCATATTTATTTCTGTTTGAAATTGTTTGTTCACCTTTAATCCTGGTGAGTCTCAAAGGCATTGACAATGTAGAGCTCTATCTTTATCTCTGCTTTTGTTATTTACGTGTTGGACTATTGCAGTGCTCTTCATAGGAGGTGACATCTTAAATCTCTGAAAAATACAGGTTGAGCAGAATACACAAGCTGTCACCTTCGTTTCCGTGCTGTGCTCTTTTGATGCTGGTGCTGTAAGTCTCTCAGCCTCTGTTTGGTCCTGAAGATGTTGGAACTAGCAAACCCATGAGTACCTTCAGGTTATTTACACATATATACTAGTTGTTACTCTTCAGCTATCTTGCCTTGAAAACCCCCATAATTTTACATAGCCTTGTTTTTTTTTAAAAAAAATAAATTATGAAAGCAAGTAGCTCTTATGGAGATTTATAAAACTTAATCCTACTGACTGTAAATGCTAAGCTTTTAGAAATGAGCTGGCATACCTGTTTTTAATATATCCTTTTTCAGTTCAGTTCTGGTAACCTGATTTATAGGAGATCATGGGAAGTTGGAGGAAAGGCAGAAGTTCCGCATGTAAAATTTCTTGAGATAAAAGAGCAAGAGAGGCAAGTTGGACATCTTGTTGGGAGTAATAGAAAATACTGAGAAAGAGCCAGCTTTAGTTTGTGACCAAGTGGCTGATATCTTACGGAATCTCCCTTTGGTCAGTTTGATGATCAGAGGGCTGTCTTATGAAGAAAGGTTGAGGGAGCTGGGCTTGTTTGGCTTGGAGAAGAGAAGGCTCTGGGGAGACCTCATTGCATCCTTCCAGTACCTGAAGGGAGCTTAGAAACAGGAGGGAGAGTGACTTTTGACATGGGCAGATAGTGATAGGACAAGGGGAAATGGTTTTAAACTAAAAGAGGGGAGATTTAGGTGAGATATTAGGAGGAAATTTTTCACCCAGAGGGTGGTGAGGCACTGAAACAGGTTGGCCAGAAAAGCTGTGGATGCCCCATCCCTGGAGGCCTTCAAGGTCAGGTTGGATGGGGCCCTGGGCAGCCTGGTCTAGTGGTTGGCAACCCTGTCCACAGCAGTGGGGTTGGAATTAGATGATCTTTAAGATCCCTTCCAACCCAAACCACTTTATGGTTCTGTGTTCCAGCTACAAGAGGCAACATGAAAGATCAAGTCTGAGAGCAGAGAGCTGGGGGTAAGCAGCATTAGCTACTGGCTCAGCAGACATGGTACTGAAGCAAAGCAGGGAACTGGAAGACAATTTTTAAATTAATTAACGTCCCTTCCAACCCAAACTATTCTATGATTCTATGATCTACTAATTTTCTTACCCAGGAAAGCAGAAGGCAGCAAGCCTGTCTTGGGATCAAGGTGCATTTTGTGAACTCCCCTTTAGTCACCAGGACTTGGCTTGGCTGGAGTCAACCACCTGGCTTGGATTTAGCACTCAAAGCATAAAAGAAATCCAGTTGCTAAGAGTCCTGAAGTCTTGCTAATGATCACTGCTTTGGAAATGATCTTTAAAGAATGTTTACCTGCTTGCAAAATATGTAAGGGCTTATATTGTGAAATCAAACTTTTGAAGTTCAAAGTCTTTTCTTGTTTGCGTGTGCATAACCAGCACTTGTTGACACTGGAAGTTAGATAGAGAGAATACATTTTTTTTTTTGGACAAAAGCACTTTTAGACAAAAGCAAGGACTTTTAAGGATGTCACTGCAGAGCCCTGAATTCTTTCTAAAAAGGCTCCATTTGTGTGGCATCAAAAGTCGAAGCAGAAAGAAATCCATTTCGGCAGAGGTCCGCTTTATGGAAAGCTGCAGTAGAACAAACGCTTTCTTTTATGTTTTGCTCATAGCAGGCAAAGGCAAACACTTGTCTAATTTGATAAAATATCTTTAATTGCAGCAACGATACTTGAGGTTTGGGCTGGAGGCATAAGCTCTGTTTGTAATCATAGTTCCAGCCGTACTCCACAATCATCTCCAATCATTGCCAATTAGCATCTGTTAGTCTGTTGTCGCTTAATTCAGATGTTCTGGGATGTTGAGTTGCATTATTCATACCTTGTCTAGGGAAAATGGGTTTAAAAATGAGTACTGTTACAGGATTTCATTGTAGTGTGATAGATTCCCACTCCCCACCTCTCATTTTAATTATTCTAGTTGGTGTAGAAAGGAAAACTTTGTGCATTATTTAGGTCCTGCATGTCACTTTTAGGAAATAGTTATTCCTGTTTGCTAGAGAATTGTAAAGAGGGATTAAAGTAAATCAAAGCTGTTATTTTTTTCATATAACAATTTGGTTTTGAAGTCACTGTTGCAAAATGTTATTGAAGGACACTATGAATGAAAAGAAGGAGAAAAAAAAATTTAAAAAGAGAGAAGCCATGTGTATAGTTACAGAGAACTGCCACAACCAGCGATAGAGATTTGAAATGAACTATTAAATGCCAATTTTCAGAACTGAGTCTAGTCAGTGGAACAGGCCATCTCTACCTGAAGCAGGGCACTGAGCATTCTCTATCACATGAGATGAACTACAGGTCTAGGCTAACACAGCCCCTTGGGTTTTAAGACCTTGTTGTTCCGTTTATTAAAACTTTGAGCCTGTTTTTTCCCCTCTTCAGAATTTTATTGGCTTCAAAGGAGTTACTCTTAATGTGAGCAATTGCAAACGATTGATGAATCTGATGGGTTTGCTTTTTTGGGGTTTTTTTGTTCAGATGATGATTTTAATAAGGAAAAATTCTGGAACACAGGAGGTTCCACTTAAACTTGAGAAAGAACTTCTTTCCAGTGAGGGTAACAGAGCACTGGGACAGGCTGCCCAGGGAGGGTGTGGAGTCTCCTTCTCTGGAGACATTCAAAACCCTCCTGGACGCCTTCCTGTGTGATCTTATTTAGGTTCCTGCTCTGGCAGGGGGATTGGACTAGATGATCTTTTGAGGTCCCTTCCAATCCCCAACATTCTGTGATTCTGTGATCCTGTGAAATTAATACTAGCGAAGTATGTTTAACAAGGGGCTTTGATTGATTTGTGGTTTTGAATCTAAGTTTCGTGAAATGGAATTTTTTAGTGCCCTAGTAAGTAACAAAAGAAAACAAGCCATGGCAGAGACCCAGATCTCTGGGGAACGAGGGTCGTGCACGCGTTCGTTATGTGACTGACGTTCTCTGCGTACGTGAATGTGACACGGGGATAAAGAGGAATGAGTGCAGCAGTCGTTTCTTTTTTTAAAAAAAAGAAAAAAAAAAAGGAAAAAAGGAGGTGAGAACTTGTTAAAGCACAAGTACTGCGGCTGCCAGTGGAGACAGTGGCAATGACGGGTGTTTTCTGGGAGCTCACGCACAAAGAGCTCTGTGCCAAACTCGCAGATAAGTTTGCTCCACTAATCAGAGGCTTGTTAATAACAGCTCAGATTTATGACACTTTGGAACAGCACAAGAAGAAATATTCATCCTGTTATTGACTTTATGGAGGAAGGAAACCTAATAAAGCATTACGAGTGCTTAATCAATACACGTGTAGGACTGCGCTTGACTATCAGAATGAGCAGCTTTGTTTTCTATTCAGGCAGATAATTTATGGTTAGCGCTGGAAGTGATGGATGTAATTTATGTTTTGGAGACAATTACTGTTCAAAGACGACTGTTACAAAGCTCTAGCACGACATGAAGAAAAAGACAAATGCAGTCTCTGGGTTGTGAGCGTTGTGCTCACCAGCCGCTCCAGTATATTTGCTCATTATGTTATATTTACTTATAACATCGCTATGATGTATGTGCATATCCATTTGCGTGAACTATGTTGCATCATAGCAGTGAGTGGCCTTTAAAGTTCAAATCAACTTCCTCAAGCTTCAGGATTTTTTTTTTTTTAACAGACATATGGTTTTGGTTGCAGACCATCTGGGCTATGATTTTCAAAAACAGCGTCTAAACTCCTAAGTAAATTAAGGAGGTACCTATTTACTAGATTTTTTAGCACTTTAAAAAAAATGGAATCAAATTATTTAGATCTAGAAATGAAAAGTTGTCAAGTGTGCATTAAGATTTGCAGGCATTTGCCTGTAACACCTCCTTCTAAAATCAAACTGTAATACAGTTGCATATATACTCCTTTGTTCATCTACCATGCACTCAGATATGTTAAGGTACACATATAGATGCAGTTAAGTTGCAAGTTGAAAATTATATTTGGGCTTTGATTCTAACCATTCCAAGGGTTTGGTACCTGAAAATACTCAGTTTTTGTTTTCTGTTAGGAATTTACATCTCTAAATTGCTGTTAAAATCCATGTAAGCTGCCAATGCCTGTTAGAGTGAGTAGTCAAACCTCTTTCTTAGATAAGATATTTAACATTGAGATTCCTGAAATCAGATCATCTTCATCGTAGTCTTCAGGAGAAAATCCCAACTAGGAAGAAGTGTTATTAGTGAAATGCTGTCTTCCTCCTAAATAAATATATTCTTGTTACTTTGACCCCTAATTGAAGCACGGTGTGTTGGCCTAACACCTTTAAACTAATCAAAATAACCTCCCCTCTCCGTGATGGTGGGCTTTGTTCATGTGGGATTGCAATAACAATGTGAATGATTTTACAGATTTTATTCCACTTCAGTGATTTATTACAAGCCCAGCGAGCTCTGACATGCACTGAAGTCAGCGGCTTACGGGTCAGAGCACGGGTTAGCCCCAAAGGCTGGTCACTGAAATGGCAAATTTGCATGTGGTTGCATTAAATAAATAAAGTTGTTGCTCATATATGGCTGATAAATGTAGAAACCTTGGAATTGGTTTTAAATCATGAGCTGCAGTTATGAGATTCTCTTTGGTATTTAAAAAATTATATTATTATATTAATTATATTGTTATATTAATACATATTGCATAAACTTGTTCTACTGGTAAAATATACTTTAAAATACTTTAGCCTGTAGACAATGGGTTAGCTGGTGTGTCCCATAGACCTAAACATATAAACTATTGCCAAAATTAAATGGTGTTTTGCTGCTGCAGAACAACAGTCTCTCCTTGGAGTTGCAGATATTTTCTCCTTCAGCCAGTCTGCCCAGTCGAGCAGCCAGGGCAGGTTTAATCCCTTGCTGGTTTTTAAAGATGCTGGATTCAGCTCCATGCAGAAGACCTGCAGAGCTGCAGCCCTCACCAACAGCTCAGCGTAGGGGTGTGGAGAGGACACTTCTGCCCTAATCTTTTTCAGCAGAAGACTGATTTTTAATTATTATTATTATTTTTTCTTCATCTGCTTCCTACATTTGAGAACTAGTAATAGTGCAGGTCGCTTCTGTTAGATTTAAAATTGGAATTGTCAATGAAAACCACTTTGTCCAGGGTCTGCTTTTATATAAACTTTTCATTTATTTGTAGGAAATCTAACCTAGACTTGCATAAAAACTTGCTGAAGGGTTGTTTTCTCTGGAGCTGGGGATATCTCTGACTTGTTCTGCAGTGTGATATTTCCAGACAGGGTTTGAGCAATGTTAAACCAGAATATAGAAGCAAAGGGATTGAAATCAGGTCCTTCTTCATTTAGCATATAGCTCCTATGCATATTTAATTGGGCAGAGGTGGTCTGTTTCATGAAAAAGGGCACGCTTCCCTATAGATCAAATATTTAACCAGATTTTTAGATAAAAGAATACCTTCCTACATGGTACACTTCTGTAATAGCACGTGTGCAGGGAGTGTGGGACACAGGCACGTGTCTACAATCCACATTTTTGAATTCTAGTGGATTTAAAACATGCTGTGGATTGTTTTTTTTTTCTTCCCCACACATATGCTAGACCGATAGTATATGAAGTTAATATCAAGTTAATCTAGATAAAGGGTTTTTTTCTTTTTTTTTTTTCCTTAAGACTTCCCATGGCAGGATTGAAAGCTCACACCGAGTACGTCCCATGGATAATGTTTTTTGTGTTGCAACATTGGATCTATAAATAAATGTGAAGCACTGCAGTAGCAAACATCACTTTTTTCTTTTTTTTCTGAAGCGCCTACAGCGTGTCATTACAGATGGATTGATAGTCTTGATAACATTGAACTTTTGTCAGACCTAACCTGTCAGACTTGTTACATGTCAGAAATTTTCTGTCATTTTCCGTGCTCTTCAAAAGGCAAGTATATTTGCAACCTTGAATGACATTGAATATGGAAAGCAGACAGAAATTTATCATTTGACAGAATTGGTTTTGTTCTGGGTTTTTTTTATTTTTTTTTTCTTCCTCTTTTTTACAGTGACAAATCTGTAATTGGATTTTAAAATTCTGACTACTCTGTGTTTTAGGAATATACAACAGCTGATTGCGGCTTATAAGAGCTACATGAACCATCTTTTAAAACTCATTCTTTATTAATTCACATTCAGATAATTTATTTTTGTGCTTCTTGGACTGAGGCAACTTCTGACCTTTCTTACTGGGTTGTACAAAACAGCTTGGCAGGGTACAGGCACCGGAGAAGGGCTTGTACAGGAGACAGTGCAGCAAAGGATGCCGATGCTTAGAGAGCAAATTTTCATAACACTAAGGTTAAAACTAGTATGGTTTATACCTAGTGAGGATACATCTTCAAATGTGAGTGTAATAGGGATAAAGCTGTATCAAAAAGCTTATTTTGGTGTCTTAAACTAGAATTTAATTCTGAGTTATGATGGTTTGCTTTAAATGAGGTTGGTTGGGTTTTTTTTAAAGAGATGTGGATGAAAAGTTAGGTTCTCTGCATATAATAGCAAAAGCTGTGGATTTCTGGTGTAAGAAGCAGCAAAGAAATGGATGAAAATATTTCATCTAAGGATGAAAACAAGAATTAAGACAAGTACAAGGAAATCCTAGACAGAGCATTAAGATGGCAGAGATGGAAGATGAGGTTCAGTCATATAGCACGAGTGCTTTTTTTCAGGGCAAAACTCATAACTGGACTACAACATTTTACACTGAACAAGAAAGAGAAAGATTTCTGATTGCTAATAGAAACACGCTGCAATCAAAAGGAAAAACGTTCTGTACGTTAGTATGCAATAGCACTATACACTTCCGAATGTATTACACCCTAGTGAAATCAAGAGGATAATGATTAGCTCCTCAACTAAAAAAGGTTTTCCAATGTTTTGGTTCAAAATACAGACACTGGTGTTAATAAATTGGGCTGTATATCATAGACCACATCACTCAGTCAATGTTTTATGCTAGGAGGTTACGTAGCATTGTAGGTATCAAACACAATGGAGAAAAAGAAAGTAGTTCTTCCCATTATTTTGTTTTTAAAAAAAAAAAATAAAAAGAGCAAGGGATTCTATTAGTTTTCAATACTGTTAATACAAATAGAAGTCGAAGCTGTGGAGCAGGGTTATTATGTGGCTCATTACTGTTTATTACCACAAGGCACATCAAGATGTCTGCTAGTTAGAGGGAGTAAATCATTTGGAACATGCCTGCTTTGTCGATCTTCTGCACGATGCTCAGCGCTAGTGTGCCTTCTTCCAGCGCTTTGAGGAGTGTGTCTAAAATCTGTTGCTTGTCATATGTTCTCTCCATCTCTTGAGGAAGAGAAGGGAACAGATGAATGTTTTATTTTGGTATGATTTGTTTTTGCATTTCTGAGTGTAAGGGAGTGTTTTTCTTCTGTGAAGTTTCTGACTAAACTGTGTTCCAATGAAATCAAGAAGAGCCTTGCTGACTTCACGTGAGTTAGGATTTGGTTTGTTGTGTAGCTCCAAGATAACTGTATTTTTTAATTTATTTTTTGCATAGCTTGCCAGTATTTTTCAGTATTGCTGAAGACAAAGAAAGTTTTGTTCTGTCAGTCATTACACTGATTTTAGAGCTGTAGAGAAACAAGATGAGTTTAGTGACTTTGTGCCTCTTCAGCTGGACTTTAGTAAATGTTGATGTTTCATGATACACTTTTCTTTTAGCTTTTTAATAGTCTGAAACATCCCCAACACTTCTCTTAACCTCTCTTTTTTGGCCAGGATCAGAAATGAGCTAGTAAATTTAAGCTCAAACTCATCAAAGAACTAACAAACCTTGGTAAAGACTTCAACAGCTAAGGATTGCAGTTGAAAGGCTCTCGTCAATCTTGCATGAATGTGATGTTCTTTCTTTTTCTGATTTGTCTTTACGCCACTCTGTATTTCTTTTGACTAGAGTCTAATTGGGAGGTTTTTTTTAAAAGCTGCATTTTCCCATTGGAGCAGGAGTGCTGCTAATGTGAACTAACTGCCTGTGATTTTTTTTAAGTCATGATGATGCTTATCTTCCGTTGCTTAATCTTCCTCCTCCTGCTTTTCTTGCTCTCTAGCCTGACTGTAATGTGTGATCTCTACCAGTGCCAAAGACCTTGTGGATGTGAGATCTGTCACCTACATCCTCATGCTGGTATGAGAACGTGGCGTGTCCCCTTAGCCCTGGCTTTCTCCATTCCATCACGCTGAGGAGGTCTGCTCTGCCAACAAGCCACTTAAAAGATGTTTGTCAACAAATTGAGTAAAAGATGCCTACAGCTCGTTATGCTTAACGCAGGTTTGTTGCTGTCCCTGCTTACCCCTGCACTGCATGAAGCACGTGTCTGTGTGACATGAGAGAGCTTCAGAGAGAGCAAGGCAAGCAAGAAAGCGTTGCACAAGGATGCTTTCCAGAATTCATTAAATCAGTGCAGCAAATACCTGCTGGTTTTGTTATATTTACAATCCCATTTGACAAATTTTCTAGTTTGGAAATACTTCCGTACCATCTGTTGATCCTGTTCAGCAGAGCAGTGTTACTGGCCTGATGATTTCTTCAGCAATTTCGCATTTCTTCAGAAATTCTCAGGCAGGATTTAGAAGTACATGGGTTAAAAAGAAAATGTCTTCACTATTGATTTTTCTCTGCCACTGGCTAATCTATTTACTAACTTATTTATATGGTTCTTTAGTATTCTTCATCTATGTGTAAAGATCTAATTTTTCCTATTGGCAATCATGCAGACAAGCAAGCTTGATCAGGTGAACACGTAAGGTACGTAGATATTAGTGCACATATATCTGAAGGAAGAAGGACCTTAATTTATTTACTTCTCCCAGAGGTTTTTCATTTCTGCCATGACTTCTAGAAGCAACCTAATGCACAAATGAGCTGGTGGAAATGACAGTATAAAGATTGTTCCTGAACTTGTTGGGCAGAAGTGGAAAGCTGGCGAGTTGACTATATCAGCTGGAAATGGATGGATTCTGCAGCTTACCTTGCGCAGAAGTTGGGGAGGGAAAGAAAAGGAAAGAGTTGCACCTCTTGGTTGAGTTGGGGGGCACAGCAACGTAGCTGGGAGTCACTGCTCCTCTGGTTGTCTTCAGGGTCCTTAGCTTTATGTCTCAGGAACTTTCTCACTTTGTCACATCAGATTCATACACAATTGTCCTCAAAGAACTGGATAATGTGGTCAGTGCTCACTCT
>NW_010338257.1:21014-40235 GCF_000700745.2 Antrostomus carolinensis
TGTAAATGAGTGCACCACTGAGAACGGGGGCTGTCATGACAAGTGCTGTAATACCATCGGCAGCTACCACTGCAAATGTCCAGCTGGCCAGAAACTGGAGGAAGATGGAAAATCATGTGGAGGTAATGTTTTATACTGTGTCTCACTGCTGTTAATGAATCAGAGAAGACCTTGGAAAGGAAAAGGAAATGTTAGCTTTTATCAGGAGCCAGCTGAAGAGCCTATACTCAGAGTTGTCAAGAGTGCAGATCTTCTCATGTCTGGATTATGAAGATGTAACTGTAAGAACACTTCAAAGGCTTGAGGTTTTTGTTTTATTTTTCTGAAAAAAAATATCGCTTAACCTGGATTGGCCATGCCATGTTCTGATTATGGAATTTCCATCATCAATGTAAAAACCTGAAGAAAGTGTATACCTTTGATAATGTTTCATCTGTCTCTAAAACAAAATGGTTCCTATCAGGAAATATACATACATATTTGCATTTCAGTCACAATTCCACAACTAGAGATTAACTGAATAAAAAAGGATTTAAAATCACATGCTATGTAAAAGCATTTGTCTTCTTCCTAAGAGAAATATAAGTCTAAATAGAGCATTATGAGGTAAAATTTGTTCTTGTGGAAATGCTTGACTTTGTGTAGAAGAAAAAACATCACATAAGCTCATATTAGAACACATAATGAATCATGGTTAGACTTCAGTTATGGTTAGACTTCTTAAAGATGCACTGGTAAATGTGGAGTGGGTGTAAACAAGCCCATCTGATCTGTTGACCTACAGTCACAACCTTATTTACATCATCAGATGCAAAATCAGGAGATCAGGTGTAAGGTAGCCAAGGTGTGCTGTATTGCAGGCCAGAGCAGTTCCTTCTTCTGGGACTCTGCTCTAACACAGGTAATGAATGTTTGCTGCCCTGTGATCTCATGTGCACTGGCTGTGTACCTGGATTGCATTTCATTGTTACCCTCAATTGCATTTCACTGCTGCAGTATGTATATCGTTGACTTGTTTTTATTATAGAGTCATAGAATGGTTAGGGTTGGAAAGGACCTTAAAGATCATCTAGTTCCAACCCCCATTATCTCAAGATGAAAGGTGCAGGTAGGTTTTCATGAACTGTATTACCATCTTTTCACAAGAAACCATCTTACCTGGCTTTTCCTGTTGCGTAGTATCTCGCAAATTCCTTTCTTCCAGGATTTCATTTTACCATTGTCCTTCAACTCCTTTCTTAAGCTTTGTACAAGGCAATGTATTTCTTAGCTGTGATCATATTCTTTATCCTAACTTGATAATTTATTTAGCTGCACTCCTTTTTTTCACTAGAAGAGTGTAGAATTATTTTCGACAGCAAGCTATCGTTGGATATCCAACTTGACAGTGTAAATAAGCTGTAGATGGTTATTTTGTTTTGATTGAAGTTTATCATTATGATCCTCCATGCTTTCATTTTGCCCTTTTGAGAGCTCAAGGCAGAAATACTATGCATGATTCACAGGTTCCTGCTACTTCACCTCAGTCTTCTCTTTCCTCTTTTGGGAACTAGTTGGTAATATGCTCACAAACCAGTGTATAGGTCTGGATGTTGATGACTACTTACTGCTTTCAGATCGGCATCAAAGTTTTTCAAAAACTTCTAGTTTCTGAAAGCAGAGGTCCTACTGATTGTAAACCTAAGTTGATTAACATACAAGAGTCCTGTTTCTATTAAAATAGCGTGTTAAGAAGTTAGTTAAATTAGTGTTCCTTCTGCACAATTCTGCTATTCTTAAAATTACACTTTAAATTCTAGTATTTTGACATTCTTTAAAATCTCAAACAGACATTAAGATATTTGATTCTTGTACTACGTATTATCTAACCTGGAATTGTATTGTTAGCCATTTTGCAGCTGCTTTTCGAAATTTTCAGAGAAAAATGGAAACATCCAATAAACTGGAAACGTTCAAGTTATAGAACAAAGTGAACGTAACGGTGACACTAATTACACCTGAATCTCCATGGAGATGATAATGACGAACATATGGCTATACTGACTTGCAAGACGGCTTCTTTAGCCAAATTCTAGCCATCAGAAGTTGCAACATACGTAACTTAGTGGTTGATTACTACATATGGGAAAAGAGAGCTTCCAAATAAAACTCTGTGCTGCTGGAAGGTGTTGGTCTGTCAGGATGTGACATTGAATCGGTGTTTTATTGATGCCTCTGGGTTGCTCAAAGGGGTTGTTTTCCAGATGAGAATAAAACAGCTTCTCGTTCAGGTTAGCCAGTGTTTTCGAAGGAATAAGGCTTATAGTTGTTCTGAGGAGGTACATTCTTTTTCTTTATAGCATCATTGTGCTTTATGTTACCCCTTAGTCTAAACTCGAGCATTAAATAGATGTGTACTATTATTCTGCTCCCATTATCTGTCTCACGGTTTGTTTTATTTCACTGGTGACTGAAATGATCAATTGGTGTACGGTTTGGGGTGGGTTTTTTTTTCATAAGGCAAGGTACAAATAAGGTGTATCGTTAGAAAAGCACCATGGAAGTAATACAGATTTTATTCAGTAAGTCATTATTAGTGCTGAGATCAATCTTGCTTTTCAGAAACAAACCAGAGCATCCTTCTGACAAAAAGGAAAGATGCCAGGAAATAACTGTATTTTTTTTTTTTTAAAAGTAGTTTCAGCCATTTGTAGCTATTTAATGCTAAAGAAAGGAAAGTGGATAAAAATTCGCTAATCCAACAACATAATGAAGTGTCCTGCTGATTTGATCAATAATAGCTGGGGGTTTGTGAGCAATTTTAGGAGAGCCAAAGGCCTAATTTCACAGCTGGAGTGAGCTGAGGATGCTCAGCACCTCTGCCTTCTAGGGTGTCAAAGGCGTGTGCAAGACACAAGGCTCCATGAATATGAACAAGACAACAGCATGAAATCACAGAATCACAGAATGTCAGGGATTGGAAGGGACCTCAAAAGATCATCTAGTCCAATCCCCCTGCCGGAGCAGGAACCTAAATGAGATCACACAGGAAGGCGTCCAGGCAGGTTTTGAATGTCTCCAGAGAAGGAGACTCCACACCCTCCCTGGGCAGCCTGTCCCAGTGCTCTGTCACCCTCACTGTAGAGAAGAAACTTAAGTTTAAGCGGAACCTCCTGTGTTCCAGCTCACACCCATTGCCCCTTGTCCTACCATTGGGCATCACTGAGAAGAGCCTGGCTCCATCCTCATGACATTCGCCCTTAACATATTTATAAACATTAATGAGGTCACCCCTCAGTCTCCTCTTCTCCAAGCTAAAGAGCCCCAGCTCCCTCAGCCTTTCCTCATCAGGGAGATGCTCCACTCCCTTCATCATCTTGGTGGCTCTGTGCTGGACTCTCTCAAGCAGTTCCCTGTCCTTCCTGAACTGTGGGGCCCAGAGTGGGTGAGATAATCTTAAAATACGTTATTGCTATCAGCATTGACCAAACCGTCTATTTCTTGCATGGTTCTGTGGCTGGTTAGAGCCATGTGAGGAAGGAGATCAAGCAGCACAGCCTGGGACAAACAGCATGGAACCCCACACAGGGGGTTCCATGCTCTTTCCAAGGCCTCTAAGGATCTTTTCTAACTAATTGGGGGCTTTTACAGCAGGGTGTATCTTTCAGAGTTATGTGGTATGTAAAGTCTTCCTTCACTTCATTAAGGGATCCTTACGTCAAGAGGTAGTAAGGTGAAGACACGTGCATCTATATGGAAATGCCAGCCAGAGTGATGAACTGATTAGCCTTTCAAAACTAATTATCTACATGTTGTACTACAGATTTTACTTTCCAGTGTTCAGGGACACAACTTCAGTTTTCTTATCTGTCAGAGAAATATTTTCTGGCAGATAGTCACGTAGGCATTACAGATTTTGACATTAAGCTCACGCTTACCTCTCGCTCTTCATGTGTCTGATGGAAATTAGTGATGAGAAGAGATTTGACTTTAAATCACTGCCCAAATAATACAACAAATTAATATTTGACATTTATTAGGATATGACTGTCAGCCTGATTCTGTGCCCTAGGCATCTGTACCAGCGTTCAGTGTTTCTGGGGCAGTGTGTTTAGTGTTCGTGGGTGGATTTGCTCAGAAAAGCTGTAACTTGGTCTGAGTAAGGGAGAGGAAATGTTTGTGTGCATGCACAAATCAGCTTTACCTTTGTGCCATACCTCCTTGTTAAGCAGAAGAACCACCGACTTCTTTTGTGATACTCTGAAACGTACAGATATTCTCATTTTATATTTATACTAATGCAAAACAATTCTACTGAAACATCCCAAAAAAGCAAAAAATGATATTTTCCAAACATAAATACCATTTAAAAACTCAATTATTGGCACAAGTCCAGATCTGTAAGGAATGCTGAGGCTACAGCTACAAAAGTGTTTTCACACATGAATAAGCTCCAGAAGTCAAATTAAAAAAGGTCATAACCTTATGTTAACCTTCTTTGGTAAACTGTCATTTCTTATTTATTTTATTGTGCTCTCATCTGTCAAGGCAACTGAAGGAAGTTGGAGACAAATGAAGTCCTGTGATTAGCAGTTGATGAAAAGAAGCTTTTATTTTACTGATTAGAGTAATATTGCAACCACTGCAATCCAGTCCTCGGGGGTTTCAGTCAATCCTTGGAGCCCTGGCAGGTCTCCTGACCTTTGCCAGAGGGACTTTCAGAGCAGCTGCATCCAGAGGCAGTGTGTGACTTTGCAAGGCCATTGCTGTTTACCCCAGTAATGTAATAGTCACTGGTGTCACTGGCTTAGTCTGATCCCAGGTCAGATGGGAACTCTCCAAACACTGTTGCCACGGAAGAGTTATTAGGTGGGCTAAAAGGAATACTGAAGGATTTGTCTAAGAGAAATAAAGTGTTTATTAAAATGACCTCAGTGTTTACTTAGTCTGCAAGGATTGAGGTGTCAGTTGTAACTTATTCTTGTCAAATTCTGTGAGTTTTGCCAGAGACATGTTAATTCTGCATTTGGACTGTTTTCCTTGCCTGACAAATCAATGCACCAGGCTCCTGCTGTGTCTTGTGAAAAAACTGAAGGACTTAATACCGTGCACCTCTAGGGAAATGCCAAGGAAGTTTTCTGTTTGTTTGGGTTTTTTTAAATATATTTATTTTTTTAATAGAAGAACATAAATTAATCCATTGGAGGAATTCAGCTTTTGTGTTGTCATGCATTGAATCGTAGAATGATTTGAATTGGAAGGGACCTTAAAGATCATCGACTTCCAACCCCGCTGCCATCAGCAGGGACACCTTCCTCTAGACCAGGTTGCTCAAAGCCTCCAACCTCACCTTGAACATTTCCAGGGAGGAGCATCTACAGCTTCAGAAAGTTGTGGCTGCTCTGAGAGAAGTTTTACTTATCTCAGAAAGTTGCATTTGGCTCATTTGACACTTTGGCATGCCATGACACAGAGTTAGTTATTTTCAGGAGCACTTCAATAGAAGGAGAATAAGGAAAACAAATTATATTTTACAAAAAGAAAAATATACTAGTTCTGATCACATGCACAACAAGCACCACTCTGCATGAGCTCAAATCTTAGAGCAATTGAGTGAAGACACTCCTAGATGAGGTGAAGACACTCAGCCTTATTCATCCTTCTCTATCTTCAAGACCTTGTCTTGAGATATGGAAATAAAACCAGTTGCAGGAATTGTATCACAGTTATCTAATTATATGAATTTCTGTGCCCACTTAATGCCCACCTCAGAGAATTAGGGGAAACAGACAACTCCATCTTCTGTCCCTAATAGAGCCTGGGTGAACAATCTCCATAACTAATATATTTTAATGTATTGGTTTTATACAGTAATTCAAAACAGAAGAGAAAAAGAATAGGCAAAAGAAAAAGAATAGTGAGAGAAAAGAGGGCAAAACCTAATTTCTGGTATTTCCAACCCTGTTGGGTGCTCTCAGGTACTCTGGGACTGCAAAATGGGTTCTTATATCTGAGTCAGAAAACTCCATGTATTTCAGTTTCAAAATATAAAATAACTGTGAAGCACTCTGTCAGATGCTGGAGAATAAACATATTTTCCGTGAGTTTTTACATCCAGAATACTGGTAGATGTCTAATCATTTGAAGTGAACTTAGCAAGAAGCAATACCCGATTTTTCATTTAATTATTTTTAATTTATGGTTGCTTCTAACTGCCAAGTCAGGATCTTTATTTGCAAATAAAAAGCATGATTACTACTGTTGATTTCAGATCCCAGTTGATAAAAATCAAGGTTTCCCTTACATCTCTTAGAAAGGGAAATACATTAATTAAGATTAAGGATTAATTGTGCATTTTAAACGCTATTTAGCAGTATGCAGTCAGACTTCTGTGGTTTTCTGGAGACTCTTCAATTTAGGTAGAAGGTCTGGGTGGTGGTTGTGCATGGCTGCAGAAACTACCCTAAGCCATTCATAGCTGTATTTGCAAACCTTATTGGGAATTTAATTTTATTTAATTCTTTTGAAATTTCCCAATTCTCATTTTTAAGCATTTTTCTCTGGCTCTCGTGAAGAAATGAAGGCTGGAGGTCGTTTTTCTGACCTCTCTTATGCACCCCGGTGCTGCATTCGCAGCCAGTTGGGATCAATAGCTGTGAGGAGCTGTGGCACTCTCCTAGGCAAATAATGTCATCTTTCTGCACTTGTCTCTTTGAGGTAGTACTACAGCCAAAAATATGCTCAAAATAAATAGTAAAAGTTGCAACAGATTCTTAGTCAAAATAACATTAACTCTAGGTTATTGGACTTTCTAGGTGAATGACCTGAATCCTGATTATTGGCAAGCCCAAGGCAGGCAGGGACCTGAACCGAATTTTGGTGGGTTCATTTCAGGCTGTCAGCACGTAGTGGGTTGGTTTGGTCAGTCCCCTCTCATTTTGTGAGCCCTTCCAAACCTAATCCACTCCATTACACGCTGGGGACACACGAACCCTTTCGATCTTATTAAAATGTATCATATACTAAACTCAGCGAAATCACAGCCATTTTGGGTCTGACCTGTTTCTCTTCAGTCAGGGAAGGGTAGACACATCACTTGGACCAGGACATACACTTCCAACCTATTTTTTTTAGCATTTATGTGGCAATCTTAGCAGAGAAGAGCATCTAATGCTCTGATAATTGATTTATTTTTGAATTTTAATTGTGCTGGTTTAGATTTTTCCTGATTCCTGCTTGGCTATTGCTAAAGTCTTCCCCACTCCTCTCGCATATGCTGAACAAAGACGGCTGTGAGCTAAACCGCATCATTTTCTCACATCTGATATCCCTCAGGGTGGATGAACTAACAGTTGTGACAGCTTTCTCCAAAGTGAATGTTACCATTGAAGAGTGAGCTCGTTTATTCTGGATGCATGTTTTTATTGATGGGAGCTGAGGACAGGCACAGTCAGTTTTTAGTCACTTTTTCGGCAGAAGAATGAGAGACCAGGTGGGTAGAAATGACTGGTGTCAAGAGTAATATCCTAATCCAAAGCTCCAAAGCAACACCTGAAGGAGTCCTACCTGCACATGCAACCTTGGCTCTCCGGGCAGACTGGGACCACTTCTGTCTCAATAATTCAGTGATTATTTCAAGATAAGCATGATAATCTCTTTTTTTTTTTTCCATGGAGGCAAAAATTCCTTTTTCTCATGGAGGTTTGGTTTGTTTTATTTTGGGTTTGGTTTTGTTTTTGGTTTTTTGGTGTATAAATTTTCCTCTTTGAATGATTAATTCAACTGCAGCATTTTAATAGCAGTTTTTTGCATAAACACACCGTGCAACTGGCAGTTTAATTTTCAAGTGATGTAAGGATTACACAGGGCTGGGTGTTGCACAGCATATCGACATGTCATACGTCTCCTGCAGCACATCTTCTGCTGTGTTCCAGCAGTGTTTTTCTCAAAAAACATGGTATTATTCATAAACCACAGAAAACTGGCACCCCGTTCTGCATTTCAGTTATCAGATGAATTATTGATCACTGATCTGACACAGACTGAAAGGGAAAAAATTGTTTCTAGATGTCACAGGCCTCCCAGGTAACAACAAATGAAGAGTCCCATCTCTATGGCGTCTGCTGGTTGGGTCCATATGGCGCTTGAAAGCTCACCGTGCGTCACGGCTGATTATAGACTCGGCACATGGGCTGCTTCCCCATGGCTCCCAGCTCCCGTGTCTTCCTCTGGGATCTGAAAAACCTCACATGTGCTCTACCAACTGGAAGGAAATACGAAGTGAGAACCGTAACTTGCTATTATCTCTGGAAAGGAGTGGTGGTGTCAAGTGCAGTCGTCCTCTTCATGGTTTCTCTGCGTTGTTGCTCCGGCTCTTATAATCGTGAGTTTGTGGAGAAAGTTGGACATGAACAAACATATTGGCCTGAAAAGTTTCCTTTGTCTAAACTGCTGGATGCATAAAGCTTTATTGATCAGCTTTGGACAGTGGAAATATTTCAGGTTTGGAAATACTACAGTATTGGCTACAGCAGTCAGAGATTTGATGTGGTTTAATTAATGCAAGAGCTTTGAATAGTTAGATGAAAAGCACTATATGACTATATGAAAAGACTATTATTGTCCAGACAAAATACAATCTTTAGAAATAATATGACAAAAAATGACAGACTGCAGTACAAATATGTTTTGAGCTATTTCTAGGGCTCTGATGAGTTTATATTAGCTAGTTTCTAGCATTTATGACTACCTCTGAAAGGCAGGTTATGGAGAATGTTAACATTCCACTGGGCTGATTGACAATAATTAGTTTATTTTAAAGGAAAGGAAAGAAGCATGGTATTGTTGCAGCTGACTAATGTGAATTAAAAGCTAGGTAATCTTTTCCGCAATTACAGAGATACAATGACTGCCATTGTTAGAGAAGAAAATACAGTCGTACTTTTAAGAATCATTGTGTAGGAAGAGCTTTGCAAGCCTGAAATTGAAGCTCTGGTCATGGTCTCCAAAATTACGGTTAGTAGTAATTTTATGCAGAAGCAAGACTTTTGAATACTTAAATTATAGCTTGTTTGTAGTAAGGTATTTACCAGCAAATATAAGCATCTTATAAACAGCACATGAGTCATCTTGGTGTTCATTTTGAGCACGTCGAAAATGTAAATTGCAACCAAATTACTCTTGTGTAGAGAGGCAAGGCTTGGAAACCTTCAATTCATACTTTAAATGGAAATTATGAGAAGAAAAACGGGCACATTTGCCTTTCAGTGGTGAGTATTGTGCAGGGTAACTACTGCTTTTTTCTATAGCTTTGCCTACAGACTGGGTAAACAAGGACTAACGGCCAAGACAGAGATGGGAAGAAGGACAACTCCCCAGTGGTTATATTCCTCTTTAGAAGCATTTAATACCAGTCTTTACTGGGACAACGAATAGAAATCCTTTTTTTTATTATTATTTTTTTTATTGAAATGCCTGGGGATTTTACAAGCCACCTGATATATCCTTAAAAAGCTTTAAAACAATTTGTGATAAAAATCTAAACCAAACAGAAATCTGTCAGCTTCTCTGTTCAAAGCATTGGCCCAAAGGAAATGATCCAGACATGACTGTCAGCAAGACAGCAACTGCTGGGAGGGCTGCAGCTCGTTATTAAAAGATCAGTAGTTTGATCAACATCATATTGGATTACTCAAACTTCAATTACATGAGTACCTGAGGGCTTTAACTGGGATTTTTTAGAAGAAGACCAACTTGAAATAAACCTGCTGTTGTTGCATACCAGATCTTTGAAAGACCCACCTGAGTTAACAGTTAACCCACCTTGTTAACAGTTCCCATGCCGAAAGAGATTCAGTGTCAGCCAAGGAGTTCAAAAACAACTAATAAAAATGGAGCAATCAAGTGATTAATTTGATGTCATTTTTAATCTCAGGAAAGGGGGGGGGGTGGGGCGGGAAGGAGGAAAAAAAGAAAGTATGAGGGGGAAGAGGGAAAGGAATCTTCAGTCCTTGCTGACATTGTTCATTAGGATCCAGCTCTGGAAGTCAGTATGGACAGGTTTGGAATGTGTTAATGCCATTTCTCTCTTGTGGATGAATCTCTGCAGAGTCCCAACTAACTTATGTCATAAGGAAGCAGAGCAAGAAAATCTGTGTAACGTGCTGTCTTTTGCTCGCTAGTGATTTTTGTTGCAGATCAGCCCAGAGTTGTGATAGCTCCAGTGAGGGATCAGCACTTGTGCAGCTTCTTGAGGAGGTGTCCTATGAACTGATGGCTGTAGAGCGATGTCAGTGAGCCAGGGTTTACAGAAATGAAGTGGATTGTGCTCTGGTCTTGTCTAGGTGAGACTGGCAGAGAGATGGAGCTGGGTGACTGGATGGTGTGTTTTACCTCCCTGTTCTCCTAGTCCTGCACAGTCTTGTCCCAGCAGTGCCAGCATTGCACACGATTCATGTGTTGAACAATAGATACAGTTCTGCCTGGCGATTGCTTCTCCCAAACTAATTATTACCAAGATGGGCTTGTGTTCCAGTTAGTTTGTGTGATGAACCTCTCCAGGTGATGTCTTAAAGCTTTTTACCAACCCACACAGGACATGTGTCACAAATAATATTCATGTTTCCGACCAGCAAACGGGAGTACCTGAGGGCTGTACTGTAAACGGGAACCATCAGATTATGAAGGTGTTTGCACGATTATCATTTTCTTTTCCATATTTTACCTACTGTGTGTGGAAAAGCCATTCCTCTATGCATCATACTGTGGTAAAGACGCTCACTGAGCTCAGCAAGTGGGCATTAATATTGCTGCTAACAAAAACCAGATGTTCTCATCACATCGGTCATATCTCTTTTTATTCCACAACCGTTTTTTTCAAGCTGTCATATCCTACCGTGAGAAGATGCTGATGGCCCAACGTATAAACCTCCCTAGTACACCTCAGAGTAGAATCTGTGCAAGGAGTTTGGGCTGCATCATGCTGCCACTTATTAAGTACATCTCCTTGTAGAGATCCCTTCCCCCCTTGCCACCCTCCCACCTCCCAGCATGGCCTAACTGAATTGTGCTGAGGAGCTCAATTTAAAAATTGATAGCTCCATAAAAAAGCTTCTGCCTCACGTCAGAAAAACTTGCAGGAGTGTTGTGGTGAAGCTGCTGATGCTAGTGATCTCAAAGCCTCTTTCTGAAGCAGAAATTACATAAAACTTTAATTATTGTGTTTCAGCCCACACTGCTCAGGCAAAACGTCCTCTTCCGACTTCACTTCTTACAGTTGGTACATTCACTTCTTTTCTGCAGGAAACAGTAAAATTAAGGAGGCTGTTTTCTTCAGTATATTAACATTTTTTTAAGATCGTAAGTCACACATTTGTCTGGATTATCATTCTTCTCCTTTGTTATTTCATGTGGTCGTTCACTTATCCTGGCACCAGTTTTCCACTGAGAGTCTTTGTCTGTCTGTGTGGGTTTCATATTGATGTGAATTGGAGTCATCGAGTACTTACAGTTGCCAAAATATCTATTAGTATAGCCCCACTGCGGAGCCTGGTAACCCTATCAGTCTTCCTTTTGGGCTTTACTTTGCTGACATGTTGTGTACTACTCTGAGTGTTTAAAAAATGGATCGTTCTTTTTTTGTTTCAAAGACTAAGAGTGGAGAAAAATGTACAGATCTGCTTTGTGAAAAGATGGGGAAAGGTATTTCTCTTCACAGCTGTGTGAAAATGTCATGGTGTTCTCTGAGGTCGGGCCATGAAATTATAATGTTCCTTACTTTAATTCTATACCCTGAGTTTTTTGCAAATTCTCTGGCCCCAATAATTGCTTAAAACTCATCTATATACATATATATGTAGTCTGTGTCTGTATATTTAATGAAGAATGCCTTGAAACTCTAATTAGGGCTGCTTGACTCTAAAGCAGTTTACATATCACAGGCTTACACAGCTATCAAACAGATGCTTCTCCTTTTTTTTCATTCAACTGACACTTTCATTTTCTCTGCATATTTTGAGGACTGAGCAGTGATGTGTTTTGACTCCTGAGGCTACAGACAATATCAAAACGAGGATTAGAAATGAAGCTTTACCTGTCAATTAAGTTGTTAAGCTTGTCCTCCACAGCATCTACACTTTCAAATGGCCTGTTTATTGAATTTGAAATAGTTTTCATTCTTGACCTTGTTTAAATTGAATGGACAGCTCTAATTATAATCTTCAGAGTTTTGAACCGCAACATATGGTTTGCATATAGAGTTGTGGATGAGGGGTTCTTGTCTGTTTATTGAGCTAAACCACTGTTAAATATCTCGGGAGAGATTGGCATGTCAGGCATTGAAAGTAAGCAGAAGTCAGCAGTGCAGATATTGGCCAGTTTTGTCTTTTCAGATCACTCTGTCAAGGAGATCAGATCTTGAGGGACATCTGCGAAATGAACTGTGATTGCGAGATCCAGTTGTTGGTGAGGAACAAGTCACCACTTTCAATGGTTGCATTATGCCAATCTTCACTTGAAAGCAATATTTTTTAAAAAAATAATAATAAAAAAATCTTAAAGCATCTTTTTCCTCCTGATATGTTCCTCCCCCATCCCAAAATGAATTCAAATTACCCGGATTTTTGACAAATCAATGTCATTCTTTCAAATCCTCTGTAGCCCCCACTAACAGGGTTGTGTGACATCTCACAGCAATTTATTAATGTATTATTTTCTAATAAGGTCAATGACAGATCAGAAAATTATACCTAGGCCTTTAGGACTTGATGAAGTGGATTGTCCCTCTCAGTGCTTATAGATGTCATCTCCCCAAAAGCGATTGCTGCTGCTGAGCCTGTCCCCTGGAGCTATAGGGTTTCTTGCATTGGGCACATGTGCTGGAAGCATCTCTCTGCCTTTTCTCCACACTGCTGCTCAAAAAGCCATACCTCAGAGAGTTCTCTGTCTTCTTCCCTCCTTGCAAATAGTCATCAGGAAATGCATCTCCCTTCAGACCTGGACATCAATATTTATGACCTAACACAGACATAGTCCCACAGATGACTCTGCTGTTTTCACAGTGCCATGGTCCCTGTCCTTTGGTGTTCTCAGTATAAAGGCAGATAAACCAGGGGTGAGAGAAAGAAAACATGACCTAAAAGTTATTGTAGCTACCTGGAAAACATCTGAAATCTAGGGCAAGGTACCAACTACAGGGTAGAAAATTCCTCTCTGCAGTGTGACCGAATCACCAGGGAGGTCTAAGGGAAGGTGACATACTGAAAGACAGTGCATCCAGTACAAAAAGCTTTGGGGTTTTTTTTTAATGCCATCGATTTTCAGGGGAAGGTAAATAATCAGCTAACTTGGAAAGGCTGTTTCTGTGGATGGCTAATTGGATAGCCCTGCCAAAATAGGTGCTGCTTCAAGCTGCTTTGTCCTTAATCCCAGGCAAAGAAGAAACATGGAAAACTCACCGTTTTAACAAGGGTCCTCTTTCATTGTGGAGTAAGGGACTAAATTGGGTAAGGAATCTCTTAACCGTGCCTTTTAACTATCTCTTATCAGACATGACACACTCCTTTCAGTACGGTTTGCTGAAGCTATTCCATTAATTAATTTTGTTGTAGCAGGTTTGCCTCAGACACCTCTGACTTACTGAAATTTAAGTCAGCTTCAGCTAACCTGGCTGACTTTGAACCGGAGCAGACAATGGATGCTCATATAATCCATCAGAAGGGCCAGGAAAGGGCAGAAACAAATAGCTGAGGAGCAAAAATAAAAGCCTAGGAGCACTAACAGTTCCAAATGACCCAGCTGGCTCCACAGGAGCACATTTAGCTGTGCTGAAAGCTATTTCACAAAGGTGTTTTAACGTGAGGTTCTAGTAGACCACTCAAAAGAGCTTGTCTCATATTTATGGTTTTTTGTGAAACATAAAAACCCCCTAGAATTCATGGAAGCTTTTGCAATTTAAATTTTCACAGCTATCAAAAGCTGTTCTTTTCTCTCTTTGCCACTCAATTTAGTTCAATGAAACAGAAATATGGTTTTTTTATTAATATGAAGAGAAATTCTGCTTTTTCTTGTGGAATTTTAGGCTTTGTTTTTAACCAGACTTTAAACTTGTATTTTTCTTCCTAGAGTCAATACTAATGTCAAACTTCCTTCATTTGTGGAAAAAAATGGACAAATATTTTTCTAGCAACAGGACTTTCAAAACTCGTCCAATCAAACTTTCAAACCCTGAAAACTACTTTAGTGTTAGTAAAACAGGAGAGAGCATTTTAAAAACTTCTGCTGCAAGAGCAAATGTTGTCCTGCTTAATAGCAAGTACATTTGTGAGTGGATTCACACTGGTTCTCAAATTATGGACATTTTCAAACTTGAGGCTTGGGGAGACTGTGATTTAAAGGAAGCTGTGAGTTTAATCTGTCACAAATTTATCTACTTCCAGCAGTAGTGGGTCGTATTTGATGTTGCGCTTGTACAGAAATAATTTCTGATTTTAGTGATCAGCTTATGAATGACTGGGAACCAAGCCTGTTTCCCTTCCTTCCCTTTAGTATAAAAATTATTTAATTTAGAAACACGCCAAATTAATGTGTAAAATCCGCCATGTAAATTAGTGAGGAAAGACCATATGATATTTTCACTTCATAATTTGTGCGAGGCTTAAACATCCTTTGGAATATATAAAAGAGACTAATCACAGTGCTATTACAAATAACAGAAGGGAAAGCACTGTCATACATTTTTGTTGATTTTAAATATCGTGTTAAATAGTAAACAATAAGGGAGTTTTCATGCCAGATGTATTAAATGATCTGCAGATGAAGAGACTAGGCAAGCTGGTCTGGGCAAGGGAGTGGTAAGCCAAATTTTTATTAGTTTATTTCCAAATAAATGTCTGGTTTGAACGTTTTATTTGCTTGTGATAATTCTAAATATAGCCAGTTAAGGTTTCTCATTGTGGTTCTTTACATAAGATCCAATCTTCCCTATTTCTCTATCACCACTGTTACTGTTTAATCCTGGCAATATTGTGTGGGGACCAACGACACACACAGCTCCCTGCATAAATAAGAGAGAAAACCCTGAATTTTAAGATAAAGTTGTAAAGAGTGGACTGTGCTTTCTCTTTCTGTTCATTATTTTTTTATAAATAATTGCTGTAACTATTTTTAATTATAATTTGACTTTAAAACCATCCTCTAAGTAAATACAAGTGGTAGTTTGCATTTCCCTACGTCTGCTGGTTGCAGTGAGCTGGGAGGGGATTGTGGTGACTGAGAAACAGTAACGAGCGTGTGTCATTCATTCCAATTTTCTGTGGTATTTCTTAGGCATTTGCTAAAAAGGCTGTAGTTATGCTTCTGTGAAAGTTATTTGTGCCAGATCCACAGATGGTGTGGTGGTACAAGTGGGTGCTAGCTTGTCCCTAGAACGTGTTTCTTGCATCAGCTCCCAGCTGGACAGAAATCTTTTCATCCGTAGCAAGTCTCTGGTGTTTGTAGGGTGGGTGATACTCTCAATTATTTGGTCTCTGCCTCTCTTCATGTTATTATTTACTTGCTAAAGTAAAAAGGTTTTGCCAAAACTTTAATAATAATAATAAATAAATAAATAAATAAATAAATAAATAAATGAATCCTCAAATGATGAGGTCTGTACTGTCCAGTTCTGGTTTCTTTCTCCAGCAGTGCCTGGGCACTGTGAAGAGGAAATTTCTTCTCTGCTTATCTGTCAGAAAATACTGGCTTCAAGCAGTTATCAATCTGTGCATGTTTTTACAGTCAAGGGAGAGAAAGCCTGTTCATTCATCACCCAAAAGAAATGCCACTGGCTCCGGGAAGCTAGCTGAGAGATAAACCTTGCTCTGCCACCCTGGGTCTGCTTAGACCTCGCGTTGTGCTCTTGACATGTTGTCCTCAATTTGAATGCCATCCCTGGGACACCCTTGGCACATCATCTCTCTTTCCATTCAGTATTCTCAAAAAATGTTTGTGCTGTCATTGGCTTGGCCAGCCCAAAGAAGGGAACTCAGATCTGCAGTAGAGGCTGTATTTTAAATAACCTTATACCTTTCGTTTCACTAAAAATGTGCAAGCAGGAAAATTGTGCAATAAACTTAATGTTAGGAGACCATTTCATCTGGTACTTTCAGAGCAGCAGTGGAAACTAATCCAAATTTAATTACAGTGTATTGTTAAACAGATACAATCTTCCATAATCCCATAGTATTCTCCAATTGCAGTATAATGACTTTATATTCCTAGAATATTTTTTATAACATCATAATTGTAGAATAATTTTATATTTCTGTAGTTATTCCCATGTAGAAAGAGAAATGGCTACTTCTGTTGCTGTAAGAGCATAAGCTGTTGTTTTCTTGCTATATATGTCCTTTACTAGTATAGCAATTTAAACATAAAAGTCTAAGTATGTTAGACTTTTAAAACTTCCAATTGCAGTTCAAGCATTTAGATTAGTGTCTACTTTGCAGACTGCTCCCCAGACTAAATAATTAAGGCATTTTTCTTCTGGAACTTGGGGGCAAACTTGTTTCCTGGCCTTGAGATGCAGGAGACATTGAAAGGCGACTGTGCGTTGCATTTTTCTTGATTATATCTGCGGTTTGTCAAGGAATCTTTCAACATATAATCCTTAAAATATTGATCTTGCAGAGAAAGCCTGAGACTAGAAGGGATCGTCTGTCATCAAACTTGCTGCTCACGTGGCACCCTGGGAAGATGCTCGTGGAGTTGCATTGCAGGCTCGTTGATCTCACCTCTGTTTTTTTTCCCCACTTGCTGCAGGGACTCTCAGGGTGGGGTTAGGTATAGCTTTGTATATACAAGTATTTTGGTGGGTTGGTTTTGGGGTTTTTTTTTTAATTTTTCATTTAATTATATTGCCTTTCAGCAATATAATTGCCTTCTGGCCTTTTGGGATGGGCCAGCACAAGGGAAATGCCATTGAAAGAAGAGCTGCAGCTGGTGAGGGAGCTGCTGGGTGCAGAGCTTCCCTGTAACCCAAGGCACTTCTTCAAACACTTAAATAGAGACTAACAAATAGAGCTCACTCCAAGTGCTTGTTTTTATTAGCTGGGCTATTTTTTTCTTCTTTGTGAGAGCTGAACTTAAAACTGTAATGAGTATATTAGAGAAATTCTGCAACTAATTGTAACCTATAGAATTCATATATTGATGTTCCCAGTATTTGCATTTATTGAGGTATAAATAAGAGAACGTGGTATACTATATAGTTCAGCTGCTTCCTTGCTTTGTTTTTCTGAGCCTTTTTGCCTATTTTATTTTCATGATGCTTAAGACGAACAGTTTCCTAGTTTTGATTTTGTCCTGGCATTTTTTAGAAGGCTATTTCTTAACCATATAGAATTCAACAAGAGGAATAACATTTTCTGTTTACTGTTTACATTAAAAAAAGCAAAACTTCTGTTTGAAAAAAAAGAGTATTCCAGATGTCTACAGGCAGGAGGAAATGTACATAGTGTACAGTCTAATAAAACAGCAAATATGGCAGAATGATTAAAAAGTGGCTCATATTAGCAAATGGTCTGAATTTAAACACTAGTCAACACCAGGACTTCATTTTAGGTAAGTGAAATTCACATGTGAAATATTAAAATTTAACTTCATAAATACATTTCCTTAGGACCAGGATGTAGAGCGTTTCCATGTCATCTTTAAAACTTCCTTTTTCATTTAATATTGATTAGATTTTCTGAAAAGGAATAAACATAAAGGCATAAAATAATGTAAACCATGAAAGCTAAATACAAAGCAGATATATCAACAGCAAAGATATGAAAGCCAGACCCCTTGTTCCTCAAGTGCAATATGGGGGAACAGAAGAAACCTCTTTGTGTTGCTGTGTTCTGCTCCACTGCCGGCTCGCTTCCCCACAGCAGTGATGGTGGATTTGCTGATCGTTGCAGCCACTCTTTTATTTCTCTAAGTTCCAGTCTCCTCATCCACACCCATTTGGGTGGGCAAATCATAGAATGGTCTAGGTTGGAAGGAACCTTAAAGGTCATCTAGTTCCAACCCCCCTGCCATCAGCAGGGACACCTTCCACTAGACCAGGTTGCTCAAAGCCTCATCCAACCTGGCCTTGAACATTTCCAGGGAGAAGTGATGATTTTTAGATGATTTGAGAACATGATCTAGAGAGCAATTAAATCAATGGAAATCTTTAATGTTGAAAGGGGGCTTCTTTATAGATGCCTGTTGCAGGAGAGAGGTTTGGCTTCAGTGAGAGGAGAATGTCTTCAGTGACTGGGATAATTTGGTACTAATATCGCTCTTGAGCGAGATGGAGGGACGTGGAGTTGCCATCCCTGGGGGCTGTTAAGGAAAGGACAGATGAACTCTAGTCAAACATCTACCAGGTGAAATTTTGTCAGGGAGTGGACTAGCTGACCCTTTCCAATGACTTGCAGTATCAATTTTTAAGGTAATGGTGTCATCATGTCAATCAGATGCTGTTTATGGTAGCCCAGCGTTGCTGAAAAGGTGCAGAAACTGCTTGTGCAGTACTTTCAGAAAATCAGTTTTATGGGTCTGTTTTAAACCCTCACCTGTTTGCTTAAACTTTTCTTATCTTTTTGTCCATCATTTTCAGATAAAACATTACAGCAGTGTTCTCAAGCTGGTTTAATGCTAGTTTCCCTCTTCGTTTGTCTCAATGTAATCCCCTGAAATGTGAAATTTGGAAGGATACCTGCTTGGGTTTGGAAAAGGTATCATCAGGAAATCACATCATTTTTCTGGGAGGTCATCTGAGAAGATGATATGGAAAGTTCAGGTGAACACAAGGAAGCCCAAAGGGCTCACCCACTCTGGGCCCCACAGTTCAGGAAGGACAGGGAACTGCTTGAGAGAGTCCAGCACAGAGCCACCAAGATGATGAAGGGAGTGGAGCATCTCCCTTATGAGAAAAGGCTGAGGGAGCTGGGTCTCTTCAGCTTGGAGAAGAGGAGACTGAGGGGAGACCTCATTAATGTTTACAAATATGTAAAGGGTGAATGTCATGAGGGTGGAGCCAGGCTTTTCTCAGTGATGCCCAATGGTAGGACAAGGGGCAGTGGGTGTGAGCTGGAACACAGGAGGTTCCACTTAAACTTGAGAAGGAACTTCTTTCCAGTGAGGGTGACGGAGCACTGGAACAGGCTGCCCAGGGAGGTTGTGGAGTCTCCTTCTCTGGAGACATTCAAGACCCGCCTGGACGCCTTCCTGTGT
>NW_010338257.1:40298-67453 GCF_000700745.2 Antrostomus carolinensis
ATTCTGTGATTCTGTGACAAGAGTCACAGAAAATGTGGCAGAAAATCATCATTCTTTTTAAATGCCTGGGCTCTCTCTGCATATTGGGTGGTTGAAAATGTAATGTTGATGGAGAGCATGGGCTCTGCTCTTGCATAGCTTTTTTCCATTTATGTCAGTTGTACATTCTTGTACCCTCAAAAGCACCTCCTAATAGGATTAAAAGCCTGATGCAAAAGGAAATCTTCATACAGCAGGTTTTTTTACAAAAGCCAAATGTTTGACCAATGGTACCTACAAGCTCAAATATGTTCTCTTACCCTAATTCCTTCCCTGTATTTTTCTCTTGGCCCCAAGGAAACAGCCGTGTCACAGATCACTCTAATTAACACAGGCTTCAGAAGAAGAGACTACAGAAGCAGTGCCTGCAGGAACTTTGAAAAACACCATCAAATTTCAATTTTCTGTGCTCTAGTTACAGCACAGAAGCGAAGTAAACAAAAACCCAGCCCCAGTGCAATGGTTGCATTATGTATGAGCTACGTGGCATCCAGGAGAAGCAGGTTATGTCTTTATTGAGGCTGTCTTATAATTCTCATTGTCTGCCTTCTTTCTCTAGACGAGGATGAGTGTGTGGTGGTGAATGGTGGCTGCCAACACGGCTGTGTCAACACACATGGCTCCTTCCACTGCCAATGCCGGGTGGGATACAGGCTCCATGCGGATGGGCGCACCTGTATAGGTAAGTAAACATTGACAAGCACTTCACGTGCTTCCAGATGTGGTTTTTCTCTGCTAACCCTGTCTTTGTGTAAGTGCAAAGGTTTGTAGACTTCCCCAGTCTGAGTTTTGACTAATTCACAACGGATGTCACTTCCAGTTCAAGCAGTTCCATTCATGTCTTTCCAAATTTGTTCCTTTATTTTCTTTTTGTAAGCGAAGCAGTGGTGGTGTCCTGTGTCTCTGTGATGCAATCTTGTCAAAATCTCTTTTGTTTTTCAGCAGGCAGCAAAGAAATAGGGGGTCTTAATTTCCAATTAAAATGTTTTTTTCAATTCTGAGCGTTTTTTCTTTGTGTCACATCCCCTTGCATGTTCCAGCTGTGTCCTCAGCTATTCTGCACCCATTACTCTTCCTCTTTCTTAGTCTTTTTGCCTGTTGCCTGTTTTTGCTGAAGAGGTACAAACAGTAGATAGTGAAATCTCCTGCCCATGGGTGCCTGGCAGAAATGCTGCTCTTCCAACCAAGCAGTCCCAAAGTACAGCTTGTGACTTCAGGGATAAAGACAAAATAAAAGATTGTGGTTGCCACCTTGAAGTTGGTTTTAATCCAATCTGCAGTATGTGAGCATCTCCATCAGACTGTCCATGAGCAGAGGTAGGGGGATATCATTAACTGGGTCAAGGGTTGAGATGATGAAGTAGAATCTATAACTGTGCTACAGAGCAGAAAATCCCCTCGGGAGGATCCAGAGCAGAGGCCAAATTTGTTGATTACTAAGATACATTTGAGAATATGGTGCTATGGGCTGGTGGCTGGAGAGAGAACTCTGGAAGTCTAATGCAATATCTGAGTGTGTGCTCAGAGGTCTCTGGTTTTCAGAGGGTGTATGAAAAGAAGCAGCCCTACCCTTTGTCTCTTCTCTTCATTCTTTGCTGTATGTTGTATTTTTTAGGTAAAAGCAGTAGTGCAGAATTGTCTGGTTGGGTCTGTTTTACATTTTAGTTATTAGGGGGAGTGAGAAGTATGCGTGGGGTGGGCTGAAAACTATCCTCCAAGGCATATTACATGAATGTTTAGTTTGTACTAATCCTTTTAGCTCACGCAGGAGGTGCCCGTGCATGTGAAGCTAAGAGTTTTGAGCACATTTCCTGAGATCCTGTTTATGCTGTGGGCTGATCATTAGGGTGCTCTAGATCTGCAAAAGCTCCTTGTTCCCATAGCGGCCTACACCCTTTGATCCATTCCTTTATCTACGTTGGTCTTTAAATGGTTGCACTGCTCCTGTACATCAAGGATACATCTTCATCCCCTGCAGCCCTGTTTGTAACATCTCTATTACAACTGATACCAAATTTCCCTTGCTCAGCCAGCAAAACCTGTGCTGAGTTCCTCTGTTGCACACCCAAGCAAAAGACAACACGTGAAAGCCAATAACAAAAGAAGTTGTAAAGCAAACTGATTGCCTTTCTTTAAATTAGTTTTACAGCTCCCATATTGAAGATCTTCAGTTCATGAGTGCTTGCTTGTGGGTGCGTTCCTCCTCCTGCTGACATTAAAGGTAGAGCACAGGCTGGCTGCAGGTCTTATCTCAGCAACTGCTCTGCTAATCTGAACGATGATCTTGGTTGTCCTGACAGGCATCGGCTGTTCACAAAATCATAGAATGTTTTAGGTTGGAAGGGACCTTAAAGCTCATCCAGTTCCACCCCCCCTGCCATCAGCAGGGACACCTTCCACTAGACCAGGCTGCTCAAAGCTTCATCCAACCTGGCCTTGAACACTTCCAGGGAGGAGCAACCACAGCTTCTTTGGGCAACCTGGGCCAGTGTCTCACCACCATCTTGATTCTTTCTAATATCTCATCTAAATCTCCTCTCTTCCAGTTTAAAGCCATCACCCCTTGTTCTCTCACTACCTGCCTTTGTAAAAAGTCCCTCCCCAGCTTTCTTGTAGCCCCTTCAGGTACTGGAAGGCTGCTGTAAGATCTCCCCAGAGCCTTCTCTTCTCCAGGCTGAACAACCTCAATTCTCTCAGCCTGTCCTCACAGCAGAGGTGCTCCAGCCCTCAGATCATCCTCATGGCCTCCTCTGGACTCATTCTAACAGGTCCATGTCTTTCTTGTGTTGGGAGCTCCAGAACTGGACACAGAAATCCAGGTGGGGTCTCAGGAGAGTGGAGCAGAGGGGCAGAATCCCCTCCCTCGACCTGCTGCCCACGCTGCTCTGGGTGCAGCCCAGGACACGGTTATTTGCCTTCTGTGCTACCAGCGCACGTTACCGCCTCGTGTTGAGCTTCTCATCCACCACCACTCCCAAGTCCTTCTCTTCTGTTAGTCAGAGGAATCCTGTTCCAAGAAACAGACATTAGAAAACAGTAGGAAGAGGGTGGATATGATTCTAGAGCCTATACTCTGTTTTTCAGATTCAGATGCAAAGACACCTCTTTTCAGTATGGAGTTAACCCATGATTGCTCATGTCAATGAGAGCACCATGCAGCTCAGCAATGCAGCTAGTTGTGTGACACAAGCCCTGTTTCTGTGCTTGTGGAAAGGATTAGCAGCTCTGCCATTAAAAATAAACCCTATGTTTGGTTGGACTCTGAACCTGAAACCAGAGCCACTGAGTTAATTCTGCATCTTGCTAAAAATAAAATAAAATATAATGTCCTTGTGTTGCTTTTAAATCGGTACAAAAGTCAAGTTGTTGAATTCTGCAAAAAGGATTAAAATGTTCTGTCATTTGGGAAGCAGAAAAGGATGTCATTTGTTTGAATTTTTAAGCCTGATTTTAGGTAATATGAGAAGAAAAGTCTAGTATGGTCAGACCACATCTGCAGAATAAGTTCACTCACAGTTTGGTCATTGTCTCGGTTCTTGCACAAAGTCCCTTGGTTGTGCTTAACATCAGCCAAATATGTAATCAGTCATTTCTGGTGTTATCACAGCAATAAATTTACTGATGCAACTAGGACACAAGATCTACCAGTGCTCAAGCTGTGGCAATAATGGTTTCTTGTTTAAAGAACTTATCCTTTTAGGTTTTTTGGGTTTACCACATACAGAGACTTCCAGTGTTTTGGTAATTAACTGCAACTAAGAATACAGTGAAGTCTCAATCTTTTCTTGATTACCTTAGTTGGAGAAGGAATAGGTAAAGAAACACCAGTGTGAGAGAAAAAAATAATGTAAAAGCAGAGTGGTTCGTATTTAACAAGAAACACTAGTGTTTTTCTGTTAATTAAAAGAAAAGAGAGAGATCCATCTCTCTCTGGTCAGCTCTGACTAGAGAAGACGCAGAAGTGAATGATGTGATGTTTGAGTTTGGTTACTCTCTCTGAATAGTCTCATGCTGTGGTGGAGAAGGAGTTTTATACAAATAAGGAGTAAAGTGGTTTTGGGGAGGAAAAGAGCAAGAGAACTGAACAATAGACACCAAAAGTAGATATTGTGGCAATTAATTTACCTGTTTAATATGTAAAACTTTCTGTGGATGTAGAATAATAAAGTTTTCTCATGGCACAAATAATCAAGAAGCTCAGTTTAGAGTTGTCCTAGCTATGAGCGTTATCAGAAAGTGAGTTTTCATTTTACAAATATAAGTATTCACAAGAAGTTATGGAAAGTGCCTAACACTGTCTTCAGTTCTGTTTGTTGTATCTCAGAAATTATCGAGGAGAAACAGAAATAAATCCTAAAATGAGAGACAGGAGTAAGTTTCAGAGAGAGCTGCTATCATGATAATGGATATACACAATCCTGAGCAGAGGATATTGAGTTCTGTTTCAGCTGTTTAGACAAGACACCAAAATAAATGGATATAATAAACTCATGCATTGGAGCACAAGACAGTTACTAATTGATGAGGATAGGGAGAAGCATTTCATATAAACCAGTAATCCAGGAGTGTCTGGCACTGGGATTTGGGCACTAACTGCTTGCATTGACCAGTGGGGATGGAGAGTTTGCCTCTCCTGCTGCACCAGTTTACACATTATACAGTTCTGAGCACTCATCCGATCAAGTAAACCCAATCGTGCACCTCTCTGCTGACCTAGTCCAGCTAAACAGAACATCTAACATTTCAAACAGGGTTTACATTAGCAGTAATATTTCCTCCATGGATACTTTAGAGGATGTAACCATCTTTCCATCATACAAAGAATAAAAAAGAAGTAAGCATCCCTTTAGACAAGTTTTTCACATAAACCCAGCCCAGATTTCTCTTCTGTTCATTCTTTCTGCATGTCTTCTTTTTCTTTTTGGCAACCCTGCGTTTCTGGGAGCAAAAGTGCCAAAATCACTTGAGGGGAAACAGATTTTGCAGCCTAGATGGTTTGGAAGTCTCCCATACATGAGCAAGTGGATCTATCTTCTTTTAAGATACACAGCCTACATCTGAAGAGTAAAAAACCTGGGATACTTTCTCATGGGATTGCTTAGAAGATTACTGAGCTCCTGTCAGAAGTTTTTTCCAGCAAGTCCCAGTGACAGGACAAGGGGAAATGGGCAAAAACTGGAACACTGAAAGTTCCAGACAAATTTAAGGAAAAACTTCTTTACTGCGAGGGTGACAGAGCCCTGGGACAGGCTGCCCAGAGAGGCTGTGGAGTCCCTATCTCTGGAGATGTTCAAAACCCACCTGGACACTTTCCTGTGCAACCTGCTGTAGGGAACCTGCTTTGTCAGGGGGATTGGACTATATGATCTCCTGAGGTCCCTTCCAACCCACACCATTCTGTGATTCTGTGAAGTCCAGTCCTCCTACCACATCATCAAGTGTGCGTGGGATCCTGACGGATTGCTGGTAATCGCTCCCATGATTCTCAAAATACATGGTTTGAAGAAATCTGTTGTTTGTCGTTCCTCCTACTCTCATAAGAGACTTTGCTCGTACTCTAAGGCAAACAACCTGGGAAATGGGTTGTCTTCTTAGTGATAACTAGTGTGTGAAAGAAAATACTTTCTTCTTGATTCCTTTGATGATCTCTGACACTTAGTGCCATGCCAGCATCCCATCTCTATCAATGCTGCTTTTCTTCGTAGCTTTTTGGTCCCACAAATTTTGCTCAATACCGAATTCATTTGTAGATATATGTGCCAGACTGAATGTTCACTACAAATTAGATAATTAGATTAACCAAAGATAACACTGTCCATTTTTATTGTTTTGTTGTTAATGCCTTGATTATGTTAGTGTGATTAATTTAACTTCATTAAACTTTAACCGACTGGTGTCTGGAAAGCAGAAACTCAGAAAGAGAACATGTGTATTGTAGTATTGGGCTGTGGTTTTGGATTGATGTAAATTTGTTGTCTTCACTGGAATTTATTCTTGTTTGAACTTCTGGAAGTGAAAGCAGAGCACAGTCTTTAGAGCCTGATTCATATCTGGTGCCAGCTGTTGTCTTTGATGTCTGCTTTATGTAGAAAAGCTATTGAGATGCAGGTTTTTACTGAGACTTTCATACACTAAGGCTCTTAATAAAGGAAGTAACAAAGAGAATATCTCTACAAATCTGTAATCTGTGTTTTCCTGCATAAGGAAAAGCACAATATGTCTGAAGTTACATTTCTTGTCATTGATAAGGTTGGATTTAAGGTGATGGAAAACATGGGCTTGAAGAGACTGCATGTTCTAACCCAGTGGTTGATAGATATACATCCAACTATGGCTTCATGCTCAGTTGTTTTGTAAGAATATGAGTATTATTATAAAAAATAATGGGTTAAGAAATGTGTATTTCTCAACCACTGGCAGATCCTTGTCCTTCCTATGTGATGCCCACCACCTTGCCACTGCCATTGCTCAGCATCACCAGGTGTTATTCCCAGCAAAGAGCTGGCACTGGGTCCACATTGCTGTGCTGGTCAGGACTCAGCAGCAGGGCTGGTTTTCTACCAAACCTCAAGAGTAAATCTGAAAGTGGAGGGCATGTTGTATTTTTACCTGAATCCCATGTACGTGCTCAAACCTCCAGCCACGAACCCCTTTAGAAGAGGTGGAATTAGACTCATGACATGCCAAGTCTTTCCCTTTTTCTGATCAAAAATGTGATGCCAGTGCCTGGCAGCACAAACACAAATCATCCTGTTCCTTCCCGTTGGGTCTGGCACCTCCTGTCCAGTAGCCAGTGCAGTAAATGGAGGAATCCCTCACTCCCCAGCCACCAGCAGATCCCCATGCTGCACCAGGCTGGTCCCACGCAGGAGTTCATGCTCATCCCCTTCTAGCTTCAAAGCTTCCAAAATTCTCCTTACTACAGGTTGCTTCTTATCTCCCCTTACATCCAAATTGGCTTATGCCCAGAAAAGGAGGGAGAAAATGGCATTTTAAAAAATTTAGATGTATATTCTGTCGCTTGGAGCCAATTTAAGGCGTTTCATCTTCCGAAATATTTCATCTTATTTCACAGAATCACAGGGGAAAAAAAAATCACAGAAAAAAAAAAAATATTCTCACTGAAAAACAAGTCTTTGGATACAAATGTACAGCAAGCAGGAAGCTTGGGTGTATTGGATCTGCTGTCTACTGTGTAGAAATCAAGCTGCTTCCAAGTTCCATGGCTAACCAGGCAGAAGGTTTGCAAACACAGGTGGAGATCAGAAGCCAAGGGCAGGTCCAGTGGCCAGCAAGGTGTCTCCTGGCTGCTGCTGTGTATGCATCCATGAGAATGTAAAGATTTGCTTTTCTTTTTGTCTTTTTAACACATACTTGATTGCACAAACTAAGTATTTGCTAATTGATAGCAGAGGGTGAAATACATCCTACAGCAGCTTTAGTGGCTGATGTTTTCTTTATGTCTATTACAGCTAAATGAATTAATATTAATATTTCTAAAATAAATTTCAAATCTCTTTGCTGACTTCGTGAGGTCCAGAGGTTCATGCCTTCCATGAAGGACCAAATAGTCTTCCCAGCTATTCATGAAGAACATAATACATCCCTGCTGTTAAAATATATATAGCTGCAGTCATGCACACGCTCACACTTCCATACATACAGCACAATAACAGGTTCAAATGATCTATCTTATTTTTATATGCAGTGTGCGAATAGGTGTGGGGGTGTGTTAACGTATTTTGGCAGGAGAAGAAATGTTTCTCCAGAGGCTGAAGATGTATGTATATATTAATTTGCCTGGCTAAGAGAAGAAGCGTCTTTAAAGATGTACTAAAGAACCTCATGTTCCTTATCGTTCACTTTGAAAGTCTGTCCTGTGGAGCTTGTGACTCCTGTCATTTGCAGCTTCCAATGTATGAGGCTGAGGAAATCAGCCTTGAAAGATGATTTATTTTTTAATTTTTTTAAAAATTTTAATCAATGATAGCAGAGACAGAAAAAACAAAACCAAAAAACAATGGGTAAGTGCCAGTGGGGCTGCTCTTTTTTTTCCCCTTCCTTACCTCAGTGGATTCTCCAGTGCTTTGCTGCTGTCAGATCAAAGGGTGGCTGTACTTCAGTCAGCATTACAGCTCTTAGATCTCACCTGCCTCTCACTGGAATCATGGGCTTTTGCTGACATGGGACGTTGTGTCAAACAAGCACCATGAATGTCAGGGAGAGTATTCACACAGGGGATGGTGACAGGTGCATTTATGAAAGCTGTGCAGCAAGGTTTGCATATCTTTACAGTCATTTATGTATTTAAAATAGGAAATAAGTTTCTTGGGTTGTTGACATGTGTTCCGTCAATGTTTCCTTGGCTCCAGCCATCAATTCCTGCAGTGTTAACAAGGGGGGCTGCGAGCAGGAGTGTGTTCAGCTCGATGAAGACCGATACAAGTGCCAGTGCCAGCCAGGCTACCGGCTGAAGAGGGATGCCAGATCCTGTGAGGGTAAGTCCTGCACTACCTGCCTAGAGACACACATTAAAGGCAATTTAAAAGACCCCAGGATAGTGCTTCAGGTCTCTGTATTCATTTGTATTTCACTCTCCTTGCCAAAAGCAGCTTTAGGAATTGCTTATTAACAGGATTAAAACGACACGTGTTTGAGGTGTGAAGTTCACAACTTGGAACATAATTTTAGCTTCATAGTCTCCTGGCTGTTTGTTGCACACTGATGATGGTGAGACAGGTTAGGAACTTAATCCTGGTTTGATTCTAACATTTTATTACTCACTAAGTTGTACATAGAGTTGTCCTGCAGACCATGTTTTTTTTCTTCTATGTAAAGTCTTTTCTTTAATCTGCTTTTGACTTATGTAGCTCCTTATTGCAGTCTCATTCATTCATCTTCCTCTTCAGGTTTCTGAGCAAACACTCACAGGCAGAACAGGAATACTACCTTTGGGTTTGATTGTGGTTTGGGTTTTTTTTGTTGTTTGTTGGGGTTTTTTTTTCTCGTATATCTTAACATATTCATCAGTTTTTAAGGCAAATTCCTTCCCCAATGCAAGCGCACACACATGGTACCCTTGAATATGCCAGAGAAAGATAGGGCCAAATTTATGGATTTATTGCACTAAAATTCCTGTCACAAAACCGTTTCCATATGGCTCCTCTTCTGCTCGGAAATTTTATATGCTGTGTATAAAGTGTAAGTAAATCCTGCTGTTCAGCTTGCTTCCAACTCATGCTGTGTGCAACGAGCACTTGGCCTTCGGTTTTGGCCTCCTCAAGTCCTGTCCTCTGTGGAGACAGCACACGCTGCGCTTCAGCGAGCATCCTCAGCCAGCTCTGTTCTCCGTTTCTCACAGGGTGGCCGTGTTTTGTCCCTGAGATTGTCAGAAAGAGTCAGAAAATGGAGTGTTCATGGGGAGAGGCCATCAGAGACCTTCCTCTGCTGTTCTCCAGCCTGTTTCCAAACCTCTGGTGACTCCACCGCTCCTCTAGTACTCAAGATGTCCTTGGCCAAGCCAACATGGATCCCTGCATAAAACCTTTTAACATTTTTTTTATGGTGTTGTGGTGGGACAGAGGTTGGACTGGCAGAACCTGAGTGTGGCATTGCCCATTCAGGTGGGAATTGTCCCTTGAGTGGTCATGGAGCAGTTCAAACCTTCGTGTGCCACTTTGTGCTCTGGCTCAGCATAGCAGCAAACCGAGCAGGCTCAGTCCCCTAATTGATGAGGTTTTGCCACCACACAGGCAGCTGGGGCTGTTCGTTCCCTCACATCATGGGGCTGATGAGGGTCAGCCACCCACCGAAGGCAGCAGTTTGTCACCAGCCAGTAATTACTGAACGGTGGAGAAGGGGCAAGGTCAGCTTTGTCTGCAGGTGAGACCTTAGCTGGAGGTCACTTCTATGCCTAGTTACCTGTGTTCAGGGTGGTGTAAATCAAAATATAATAGCACAACACCCCCCAGGAGGACAGCTGTGGTCAGAGGAAGGAGGATCTGTCTTGCAAGGGGATCTCAGCTGGCAAAATGAAGACTGAGTAGGATGCTTTTCTCCCATAAATACCTTAGTGAATCAACACCTGGGAGAGAAAAATGCTAGTTAAGCCAACGGACAAAATTTTTACAGGATTAAATGAGCGTAAAATGGCCATGAGTACATTTGGGTTAGAAATTAGAAATGTTTTAAGTAGAAAAGCTGGAAGGAGGTGAACCTGGCTACTTTTAATTTCCAACCAGAAAGTATAGCTGCTGTAGTGCTAGTTTGGACAGAGAAACTACAGCGCCATGAGGGTATTTACTACTGCAGAGGTGGCTGTGCTGCAGGGGTGAAGTCATCCCTGCTCACTCTGGGAGCTAACACTGCAGCCCATAGCCCTGCAAGGCTGTACAGAAGCACCCAAGCCTAGCAGGGTGGTGCAGCCTTAGAGTGGAGGCAAACCAATGGGATGGAGTGATGTGGCATCAGATGAAGTGATAAGATAGCTGTAGCTGCTCCAGGGGTGAGGCGTGTGTGGATTGGTCAGCAGTGACTATGATATTTGTGTAAGAGAATGGGCTATAAAAAGCTGTGTGCTAGAGTGAGTTCTCCATTGGGTTAGACAGGGGTGGTAAGAACAAAGATCTTTCTCAAACCACTTTGACTTTCCTTTCTATAAGTCACTGCTATTTCTACCTCTAACACTCCCTGCCATGAGAAGGAAATCTTACGCTTTTTACACTTTTCATTTTCTCCACTGTAAAGTCATGGTTACTATGAGAAAGAAAATTAACTTGGTAAGACCCAATTTTCTTTCTTTAAGTGCTCTAGAGGCCATGGCAGATAGGAGTGTAGACCCTGTTCTTTACAACCTTGCAGTGAAGGTCTGGAAGGTCCCCAGCACATGCAGAGCCCATACTCACACTTCCCCAAGAACATTGCTGCCATCCTAGATCGATACATTGCCATGGCTTTTTCAGATGAGGTCTCTGGATGTTCTTGGACATCTAGGGAATGAAACAGTTCCAGTAAATTTTTTCTCATAGTGTTTAACAGCTTGGAACAGAGCTTTGTAGGATGGAGTCTGTTATCCACTAACGTTATTAAGTCGAACAATGAGAGCCAAATGTGTAGGAAAAAGAACACTAATGAGTTATTTTTAGCTTTTTCTGAAACCTGCCTATAACAGGAAGGAACAGATATGTCAGTGGAAAAACAAGTCAATTAGTGGTTGCCTTATCTCCTGAAGATCTTTCCTTTACAAACTTTTATCTTGTCTAAGGACTTACAAAGCTGCTATCTTTGTTCAAATTACTATGTTTACTAACACCTACCCTATAATTTGTTGTTTGCTTGTTGTCATGTCACAGAGGATTACAAGTTTTACTCTATGCTGTAATCATTCTCAAATTAAAGCTTTTGATGCTCTGAAAACCTTTTTAATATGCAGGTTTAACAGATGCTCTTTGATAGTGATTTCATTTAATTTATCCAAATAGAAAAAGAATTGGCAAATAACTCAGTATTTCATATCAGTAAGGAACGAGTTCTTGCTTGAAGCTAAATCTTTTGTAGACCTCAAATTGTCGAACTGCAGAACCAAGGTGTCAGCCTTGAAAGTGTCACATAGGATGAAATGCTGCTGTCCCTTGGAAACTCATTTGCAACCTATCATGTTGAAAAGGCCAACAAAAAATTTCAGTTCTACATCCTTAACAGTGATTTTATTTTATTTTATTTTATTTTTTAAGATACTGTCAACTCAAACTCTCAGCCTGGGGACTTGAACGGTTATGTTCTTGAGAGGGCAGGATGTGAAACAAGGGAATTTGAAGGTGTTCTGGGGCAACATCCAGACAGTGGCACAAAATGCCACTGGCTACACAGAAAGTGAAAATTGAAGGAAATTAAAAAACCCACCCCATATTTAAATATATCTATATAAAATAGAGGTCTCCTGCCTAGCTCTAGGTATGTATGTGGTTAGCTACTGGAAGAGCAAAGCAGCAAGGTCTAGAGAAAAAGACCTTCAACTCTTCCCCAGGGTTATTGAAACCCTTCCTCACTGCCATTGCTGTTGGACGGATGTTAACTTTTCTCCTGGTCTGGTAGAAGTTGGCTTGTACAGAGCTTGAGCTGGCCAATGAAGGACATGTTGGGCTGGAGGCGAGTGAGGAATATTGGTCAAATGTGTCAAATTGGACAATAATTAGTAAAATGCTAAAACTGAGTTAGGGCTTGAATTGAAAGGAGATAGGCTTAACTTTCAAAAAGCTTTATTTGAAACTAAGCAGAACTCTAGAGGGCACATTTTCAAAGGTGTCCTCCAAATTTGCCTACTTAATGTTATTCACCAGCATGTTAGTTTAACTAGTACTACACACTCAAACCTCAACCTTGTGCAGAATATCAGATTTTAGTATGAAAACTCTGGCTCATAACCCAAATCAGACCTGTCCAAACAGTCTCAATAGGTCTATTTTTGTGTGTGTATAGTCTTTCCTTGGGCAAATGCATCAGTATGCTTCCAGGAGGTATGTGTTCCTGAAATAAACCCATAAAACACAGTGAAATTTTGGAGGTGGAGACTTCTGCAGACACTTTATAAATGGTGTTTCAAAGTACTTGCCACTTAGAGACGCTTATCCTTGAAATGGTATGTTATTGTTACAAAAAGGAAAAAAAATCTTGATGTACAACATGAATAGCATATGTTTTTAGACTGAAGGAGGTCTTTTGGGGCTCTTCAGCAATTATTTCCTCCAGAGGCTTTTAAATACTCATTGTTCTGTGGCGAACTCCACTGTTGTACGTGTTTATGGGTTCACACATATTGGAATGCTAATTGCTGTTGTTCAGAGCAACTCTTGAAATCTGTTCAGTTACAGCAAACTAAGGATAAAAATGTACTTTTCTTGTCCTGTTTCCAAGGTGTAATACGAGCCCTGTTTCCTGCTGTTTAAAACATTGCCGGTGCTCCATGAAAAATGTTGTCTAGTAAGAGAGAAAATAGCATACAGAAAAACAACAGCTTTACTATACACCAAATTCTGTCAAATATATATTTTTTTTTCAGTCTAATCTTTTACAACTCCAGTAATCTTCACTCTAAGTTGTAACAATGGAAGGTAAGACTGTTTTCCGACAAAAATGTGACCTTTGAGTTGACAGTGTGCTCTAATTGGTTTCAGTGATAGACCCCTGCACAAGTGGGAATGGAGGATGCTCACAAATCTGTCAAAATGAGAGAGGAATTGCAAAATGCGAGTGTCACCCAGGGTATTCTCTTTCTGCAGACAAAAAGTCCTGTTTAGGTAAGAAACTACGGAGTGTTTATTGGAAAGAATCAGTGCTCTGGCTTACTGAGCTTTGAATGGAAAGAAATATGGGAAATGGGTTTAAACTGAAAGAGGGGAGGTTTAGATTAGATATTAGGAAGAAGTTCTTCACCGTGAGGGTGGTGAGACACTGGAACAGGTTGCCCAAGGAAGTTGTGGATGCCCCCTCCCTGGAAGTGTTCAAGGCCAGGCTGGATGAGGCTTTGAGCAACCTGGTCTAGTGGAAGGTGTCCCTGCTGATGGCAGGGGGGTTGGGACTGGATGATCTTTAAGGTCCCTTCCAATCCAAACCATTCCATGATTCTATGATTCTATGTTATACAAATGTATGCATGCATTTGGAAAGAGCAATTCTGTCTGTGATATTTATGTCAGCCTTGAAGGACTATTTTAATAATGAAAATTGCTCTCTGATCTCTCAAATCATGCTTTCTAGAAACTGGATTTGTAGATATTCTAGTGTTATTCTTGTAGGGTCCCTTTAAAATAATGCCCCAGATAGAGGTCCTGGAAAACTGGTTCAAGTACCATTCTGAACCAGGTCACTGAAAACCTATTTAGAATTCAAAAGGCTTTGTACTTGGAGAACTTTTTCCATATTAATAGAAAAACTTATTGTGAAGGAAGAAATCATGAAGCCTGAGATCTCAAAAAAAAAAAAAAAAAAAAAAAAGCTTAAAAAGCAGAATTCCAAAGTCTTGTATTTAGTCTGGGATTTTCAAAAGGATCTAAAGCATTTCTGACCCAAAATGTGGAGGAAATAGGGGCAAAGTACCCACTTTTCTCTTTCGATATGGTGCTTGGAAACTAGCTAGTTTAGCAGTTTTATGAAGTACAAAGTACCTGTGGACTTCATGGTGCACAGATTTTTAACTGCTTTGTCCGGATCAGGGTACATATTCAGACACTAACTCTAAGCTCCTTCTTTTGAAAACTCAGCCAAAATTTTGCCAATACTTACACTGTTGACTTATCTATACAGAATACCGGGTGCTTTGCACAATACTTACTTCCTACCCTGAGTATTTTACTCTGTTGCCTGTAAGCCCTGCTGCGAGTAGCAGTGCACACCTCAGTGATTCCCTTCTCTTATTGGAATTACTCATATGAGTAAAGTTCCTTGAAAAAGCAAAGTATTTTCAAGTAGTGTAGACACTTCACTGATGATTAATAAAGGGAAGCAGCAGTGGGTTTAATACTCGGGTCAGCGTGTTCGTTGTTTTATCTTGGATACACATTGACAATTCCGTTAATTTATGTATGAACTAAAGCACTAGGTAACTTGCAATGTTATGTATTGGAACAAATTTTCTTCCCAACCTCCTGGCAACAGTCTTTTGAATCATTAAGCATCGTGTCTTACTATATAGATATACAATTATTGCTTTTTTTTTTTCTCCTAGAAATTATTTAACGTCTCTTGCAAATTTCAAGCTGGTATTTGACTCTTTGGAAACTGACCTAGAAGGAGACAGAGGGCAACTAAAGTGTCATACTGTATTTACAAGCTGTATTTACAAGACATGGAGAAACATGTGTAGGATGGTGGCTGTGGTTCAGTTTTTCCAACTTTTTATTTTGCTATTTAAAAAAAAAAAAAGCAGAAAAAGAGGCAAGAACATTTACAACATTCACCAACATACTGTACTTGCAAAGTGACAATTCATTACAGAAAAAAAGGAGAAATAACCTATTTTATTCTAAACAGCAGCTACTCACATGGCTGCTTCAGAGAAGCTGTCATTTACCCTGAAATTCTCATGAGTCGCTGTGTGGTGGTTGCACTGCCTGGGGCCTCTTTTTGCAAGAAGGCTGATTGCATCCGTGAAGCTACTTGTGTTCGAGTACAAGGGGCCATGAGTATGGCACTGGTTACAGCACGTATGGAGGAAAAAAAAAACTGTTAGAAAGTGGTTTACTGTGGTAAAAGGTGAGGAGCTACAACTGGACAGTGCTCTCCTGCATGCGAGACGCTGACCCGGGGTCGATGCGATAAATAATCGCAAACGAAGTGGCAGAAGAAGAGAAGGAGCAGGAGGTGGGTTAGGGGTTTGCCACGTGCAAGATAATGCCAGTCTTTGCACAGAGGTTGGTATTTTCTGCAGCCGTGCTCCACTGCAGCAGTATTTAGTGGGTTTGCTTTGCTTTTTTTTTTTACTAATTATTCCTTAAGTGTTCTTATGCTCCACTGAGATTTTAGGAAGATGGATGCTTTTGGTGGCATTTAACTTCAAAATAGTGAGTGTAAAGCTGAGGAACAGACAGCTTTGAGAGGGGACTGAGTGAAGAACAATCTCCCCACCTACAGCTTTTCATCTTTTTTCTGTTCTTAGAAGTAAGGTGAAACTCCTCTGATCAGAGTAGGTTCCTCCCTGCTGGACTTCTGTAGGAGAAGCTGCAAGACTCAGGGGTGTGACAGAGAAGATCTGTCTCCATTCTACCTGCTGAGACCCAGCCACCACTTAATCCAAATCATTTGACCTTCAGGAAATAGTCAGATATTTCCTGTTCCATTAATTTAAATATAATGGTTGTGAGGACCTAGTGATAATTTTAGGGTACTGGGAGACAAGACTTTTTTCTGGGTTCTTCATGTGACTTCTTTTGCCGTTGCATCTATTGTAGGAATAATAAACAAGCTACTTTGGCTGGTACTGTAAATATAATGTCTGATACTGTAAATATTCATGTTGAAAGGTTCAAGGTCAGCGATGTTTTGAAAAAAAAAAAGATTATTTTGGAGAATCATGTCGTGAGTTCAGTGCTCCTACATTCATCACATGCTCTCATTTGTAGACTTAAAATCCTGGTGCTCTTTTCAGTGGATGTTTGAAAATAGAGCCATGTGCGTGTAAAGCAATATTTTTATTTTTTTTTATTTTAATATCCAAATGAACATCTCTGCCTTTCTCTCTGCTTCGTAGACGTGGATGAGTGTGCAGAAGGGAGAGCCAGGTGTGCTCATCGTTGTGTGAACTCTCTGGGATCCTTCACCTGTGTCTGTAATCCTGGCTTTGAGCTGGGGGCTGATGGAAAGCAGTGCTACCGTAAGTGACACTTGTACAGCTCTGCCTTTCAAGCTGTCTTATCTGCAAACTGCTCTGCTTCATTTTTAATTCAGTTGGATTAGCACTCCCAGTAAAATAAATGTATGCAAAAGCTCAAGCTTAATACTATTTTCTTCATCTTCTGCTACTGCTGGTTTTGCAACTTGATACATCCCTAAGCCTGTGTTCACAGACCTTAATTACTGCATTTCAAAGAGCAAATAGCCCTCTTGGTTTATCTTCAGAGTCTGGTGAATTCTATTGCGGAGCTACCAACATATTGCTAATCTGTGAAATGTATTCCTACCTTCCTTTTTTATATGCTGGATCTAATGCAAAAGAAAACCAACATGATGACCAGCTCTTGTCTCTATCTATCTAGGTTTACTTATGTTTCTCCTGAGATTATTGACACTGTTAAGTAGATGCTTTCTTAAAAAAAAAAAAAAAAAATTTAAAAAGCAACGATTGGGGCTGAAAAAATATTTGAACCACTAAAATTTGCCAAACTAAAATGATGCTGAGCCCTGTTGTCTTCCCTCACATATTTACCTCTTGCCAGTGGGGTTTCTTAATCAACACTACTTTTCTGGAGGAGCCGACTGACGACTGTCTCCCAGCACTGTTAGGTGATCCCTGGGCTGTCCTTGAGGGTAAATTTAGATTCATAAAGGAGGTGATGTGGAAGAGTTGGTGTTATTATGGACCTAACATAAGCTCACTGGAATGCAGACAAAAGCATGACCTGTTTTAGCAAAGAGGTGGGCAAAGATCATTCAATCTAATAATACTCTGCAAGAACTTTCAGCAGAATTTCCTTAGGAAAATATGCTGCATGCCAGAGAATGAATGTTTTCTTTAAGACTGTGTGTGAAAGAAATAATAAGAATGAAAATCAGTTTCAAAGCATTAACATACATTAAAAACAAAAACCAATTACATGAGAGACATCCTGGAGAATTATTTCCCAAGTGATGGGGAACTGTAAGTAGAGCAATGGCAGAGGAAATGCAATTAATATATAGGTACGAAATGATATGTTATGCAGATAAAAAAGTTATTTATACCACTTAGATTTCATTGATATTCTGATAGTATTTTTTTTTCTCAAATGTTCAGCAGATCTCTGGGGACAGTGATTCTCTGTGCCTTATGTACAAAATTGCAGAGCAAACAATAAAAATAAAAACACTCTGCATATATTTATGATCAGGATTATCCCAGTGTTTGAGCAATTTACAATCTTTGTTTATTCTTTCATTTCCCCAGTGGCACGGGGAAGAGCTGTTATTGCAGTTTTTACTGATGAAGAACTGAGAAGCAGTAAATGATGCAGACAGTGTATAAAGTCAGATTCTGTGTTTGGTCACTGGGTTTCCTAAATCCCAGCTTAACACACTGGACAGGAGACTAGATATCTTCTCCCTGGTGCAAATAATCATACCATGCATGAGATGTAGCACTCAATATATGTTCTCCTAATTTATATCCTCTTCCAGCTAGAATTGCATTTCTTGTCACAGACAGGATTCTCCCTGGGGGCACAAAAAGGGGTTGGGTCAGAGCCACTGACAGAGATGTGGCCATGAGCCGTGACAGTGGGAAATGTCATCCTTCTGTACCAGACCTGATGGGCACCACTCTGAGCTGAGGTGTCTTTGGAAGTACAGTAGCTCCTTCTCCTAAGTTGTATGAGAAATTAATTCCTCTCTAAATAGTTCTGTAACAAGACAATCCAGCTAATTCTTCAAGAGAAACTTTATAACTGACCTTATTTTTATTTTTTTTTTCATCCTAAAGAAATTATTTAATGAATTACGTTGGTGAGAATGAGATGGATGGATGTTTCCTTTCCTCCATGAGGGTTTCCACTGGACCTGGCCAAAATATTGTGAGGATTGTCCAGCTCAGCTGAGTGCCGGAGGGTTGGCTGGTCTGTCAGGGAGAAGGGGCTGGTGACAGCATTGTACCACCACCCTCTCTTAATTGTAGGGGGACAAAATCTGAGCAGAGGAGCTGATGGTGCCCTCTTGAAGGGATGTCTAAGGGTCAAAACCTGCAGATTATTTTGCTTTGTCATTAGGTGTCAGGCTCAGCAACAGGACTCTGCTAGGAAAATTTTAAGGCATTTGTGTTCAGTGGATGTTTCAGAACACAGCTCTTTCCCATTCACACACAAAACTAAAAGCTGCTTTTTGGAAAGCATAAGAAATCTGGGTTGAGATGAACCACCTGTGTTCCTCAGATGGTTCCTTTCTTCCTTTGGGGCAAGGGCAGAACTCACTGTTAAGTTCAAACAGAGCATAAATATCAGGAAACCCATGAAAAGCTCCTGTAGACTGCTGAAACGGTGAGCTGGCTTCACGTTACCAAAGTCAAGAGCAGCCACTGTTATGACACAAGGAGACAAATCCCTGGAGTTCAGTGACTCCAAAATATGCTCTTCTCAGGTGTGTGTGGGAGATGAGTTTATATTTCCTGCCACAGCAGTTGGCTTATGGATGCTTTTTTTTTACAGAAGACTTACTCTCTGGTGACTCTCCCCCTGTGCTTTTTTTTTAACATCCTTTTGATTTATTTCTCTGCAAGGTATTGAAATGGAAATTGTCGATAGCTGCCAGGACAACAACGGTGGCTGCTCTCACCACTGTGAGCACACGACTGCGGGGCCACGCTGCTCCTGTGATGATGGCTATCGCCTGGATTTCAATGGCAAAACCTGCGCAGGTAATTCACAGTGAATGCCACATCTCTGCAGGAAGAGGTGTGCTGGGTCTCTCTGCACGAGGAGCCTGCAGGAGAGTTGTCCCTCAAGGAAATACCTTCCCATCCTCTGCCCTTCTCCTGCAAGTTTTAATTAATACCATCCTCTGGTGTTTTCTGAGCCACTGCTTCAGCCTGCCTCACTCTGCGTGTTTGCTGGAATTATTAATTAACAAGAAGAAGGAATTCTGCCTCCCAAATGGCAGATGGCACTATGGTGCTTCACCAGTTGCCATATCTCATTGTGTCCAGCCCAAGCATCACTTGCCTGACTTTTTTTCCTTCCTTTCCTCAGCCAGTCCCTCTTTCCAGTGGAAAGAGGGTCAGCTCTGGCTGGGAGCGGTGGCACTGCTGTTTTGAAGCACTTCATGCACAAATCTCCACTTTGTGTTATGGAAGTTGCTCTATTTCCATCAGATTTGCTCCGTGATGAGATTGTGCTTCTGGCTGTGAGAAGTCTCACTTAGGAAGTGAAAGCAATAGTTAGATTTGTTTTTATTTCAAGAGAAGAGCTTAAAAATTCCTTCATGTTTTATACGATTTCATGATGGGATTTTTTTTTGTTTACAGCTTTTGCTATGCAAACTGTATCTCCTTCTGGTTTAGACTCGCTGTCACTATGCCATTAAAATTTTAAGAATAGTGAAGAAGAAGGGGGGGAAAAAAAAAGGCATCACAGAGCAGGGTTGTAAGAGATGAGGAGAGGTAGAGAGCGGGAGCTCTGGTGAATGTGAGAGGCATTACAGATGAGAAGGGTCTCGCAGTAGAAAAAGCCAAGTGCTGGAGAGAAGAGGAAGGAGCGGAGGAGGAGGGAAAGCACTGAGCTCTGCAAGGGCGGTTGATGCTGGAGCTTAAAAAATGAAAGGAAAGAAGGCGAGGGAGGCAGATTTGGATTCAGAGCCTCACAGGGGTGGGATGGGTTATGCTGTCTCGTTTGTGCACGGAACAGAAGAGGCAGAGCAGCCTGCTGCCTGTGCCCCAGCTCAGTGACCTGCTGATGGAGATTGCAGAGGGAAGTGGTTCATCAGCCCATGGCAAGGGAAGCAAGAGCACAGGGGAAGGGTTTGGCAAGGCTGAGAACATGAAAAGCTGCTCTTAACAGCAAAAATCTCCTTTTTTGTTGGATGCACATTTCACATTCCTGCACAGACAAGGGCTGTTGTTAGACCCCAGAGTAAGACATCGTCTACAGAGAGCTCGGCTTGTGACATTTCTGGGTGTCCAAATAACCTGCATTAATCATTTTCATGCTGACCTCCTCACCTCAATTGATTAATTACGTTTTCTTTCTCCTTTTTCTTCTGCCAGTGTTGCCTAATAATGTTGGTACTCCTTCCAAGGTTAATTGAGACACTGACCTTTCCCATCTATGGCTGCTCATCTGGGTAACATTCAAAAGCGTTCTGCAGACTCAGCATTGACAAGGTGGTTCTTGAATGGCCACCGACCTGCTCAGCGGGCTGGAAGGGCTGAGATCAGCTGAGAGCCTGCAATGAAAAGATAACAGCTTGATTCTCCTATCTAATCACCAGAACGGTGGTGTCAACAATACCAATTTCCAGACTGACACAGGGCAGGATAAGGCAATGGGCAATTAGTTATCAAAAACTGTAATTGCACCTAGCAGGCTGCTGATGTCCTACGAATACCTTGGTGGATCAGAGCATTGTTTCACTGTTAGTTTGCATTGAATAAGGCTGAATGTGGAAAAAATCCAAATGGTTAAATGTAGATTACTCTTAAATAGATGGTATTTGTGGGCTGGTGAGACCTAATCATTGTCTGGTTTTGTGGTGGTTTCACTGGGCTAGTATTTGGCTGCAGCCAAACACAGCTGCTTTCTCACTCCCCCCTACCCAGGGGATAGAGAATTGGGGGCAAGAGTAAGGAGATTCGTAGGGTGAGAGAAGAACAATTTCATAATAAAAGAAATAAAAGAAAACTTAAAATAATAATTATGTTAAAATAATGATAATAATAGTAATAAAAGATGCAAATGAGTGATACCCAGTGCCATTGTTCACTACCCACTGACCAAGCCTGACCTGTTCCCAGATAACGATCCCGGAGGAGCGACAATCCCGACCCGAAACCGCAATCCCGGGAGAGCCAGAGCCCGAGCGAAAGCCAGAGAGAGCAAGAGAGGAAGAGCCCCTCATGGATCTCCTGCCCATGGGGGACAGGAGATGGAACAGCCCCTTGGCAGAGCCAAATGCCCATGGAGCTGATCCATTGCAATATTCCTCACCCCCTGAGATCTTGCGCTTGCAGACGGACAAACACAAAGTCCTTCACTCCCAGGGACACAAATGCCAACACTGGGATGTTCTCAGTGTTCCTCTCATAACAAATCCCAGCTGAACCCAAACCCCAGCACTGTTCTAGCTGCTAAAAAGCAACCCAGCTCTGTCCCAGCTACAAACCAGGACAGTTTTGTAAATCACCTCATAGTAGTTAAGTCTTGCAGAAAAGGTGCCTCTCCCTGGATGTGGAGGTCAGTGGGTGCTGTGGGAGTAGGTAGAAGGCAGCTGCTGTCAGGATTCAGTGTTTTATGTGGGTGAAAGGAAGACACAGAAAAGGCACATGCTGAGAAGCTCAGTGGCTATGGAGCAGAACCATGGCAGCAGCTCAGACCATGTCCCAGGGCTGACCGAGCTGCCCTTTCCTTGCAGAGGTGGACGAGTGTGAGACCGGCGAGTCCTGCTGCTCCCAATTCTGCATCAACTACGTGGGTGGCTACGAGTGTGCCTGCAAAGCGGGGTTCCAGCCCAACGCTGACGGCTGCTCCTGTGACGGTGAGTGCTTCGAGTCCCATGGCTCAGTCTACCTAAGCACAACAGCAAGAAGAAGAAATGCTGTCCAAGCTCATCCCAGGGCTTTGGTGGGCATTTCCCTAATAAAAGAATCAGTGACCCCTATGCCACCTTTGCTGATGAGGTTTGCAAACTGTGTAACTTCCACTTTGTGAGCCTGGAATACAGTAATGACCCAACATCCAGCATGGGTGAGCGGGGCTGTGGGAGATGAGCCAGCGGAGAGGAACCTTTCCTCTTCTCTCCATGGACGCTGTATATTGATATGTCTTAAAGATGACTCTGCAAAAGGAGAGCCCTCAAAATAACCAAAGGCTCAACTGAACTTAACAGCTTAAAGCAGCTATTTTCACTTGAGACAAAAACATGGGTGAAATAATCATTCCATGTTGCCCTGAAATGTTTTAATATCTCCAGTACTAGAGAGAAACAGAGAGCCCCAAAGTACTAAGAAAATTGTGTTTTCTTATGTGCAGAATGATTTCTGAGATGCAGCCAGCAAGCAGCAGCACTTGCACCTCATCAGCATTTATATCTGATTTTTCTAGATGTGGATGAATGTCGTCTTGATAATGGCAACTGCGACCATTTCTGTGTTAATTCTCTGGGGTCGTACGAATGTGTGTGTAAGGAAGGTTACAGGCTTGGTGTTAACAGATGGTCCTGCATTGGTAAGTTATTTTTATATCTTGAAGGCCATTAAGTATTTCCCACTGATGTAAAATGTGAATTCAACTGAGATTTTTCACAGAGCCTGGGATTTTGGGAGCCCAACTTGAGCCGTGTCTGAATGTGGCCAGGGTAGAGCTACGTACAACATGTGGATCCCAAGATCATCCTCAAGTAATGGGTTTTGTCAAAGATTAATGGCAGATGAATGCTTAAATCCACTTAAATCCATATATTGGAAAATCTAAACCTTGTGTTTTAGAAATAAATACAATTTTGACAGGGTTTTTTGCACTATTTGGTGAAGTTCAACATCCTGTGGAAAAAAGGTAGCCAGATTCTGCTTTGATGAACCAAGGCAAGTTTTCCTCTAAAGTCAGTAAAGTGATTCTGGATTTCTGCCAGTGTAACCAGTACAGAATTTAGCCTAGCAACTTAATTTTATAACCAAGTTTAGCACCTGCTAAACCTTGGGCAGAGTTTGATATTTTAACCAATTCCAAAAAGAAAGCCAACTGATTTCCCATTATTTTCAGGCTCAAAGTTTAGTTTTTCTGAAAATAAATTGGACAGCCAGCCTCACTCTCTATTTGTCATCTCCAAAATGAGCTGGAGTAATGACCTCCATTAACTAAAAATAACTTCAAACTTCAAGTGAGGAAAATTAAACTCCCTGTTTAATTTTTTTTTGGACTTTCCAGGACTGGAGTTTATTTCCAGAAGAAAGGAAAAGGAAAGTTGTGTTGTTTTTTTTTTCCCCCCTCAACCCTTTTTTCTTTTTTGGATAGCAGAATCTTTGTTTATAAATACAGATGAGAAAATGAATCGGCTGCGACTGCTGTGCAGACTGCACAGGGGTGTAGCTGGAAAATCTACCAGCATAATAAAAATAAGATGTAAATGAGAGAAAATTGTCATGGAGGACAATTCAGAGGCAGGTCCTGATGACTTGTGTGTGTGTCAGCCCTAGGTGGGGAGGAGGTGGATGTGGAGGAGACAGCGGGGTTCGCCGGGGTGCCGGGGCTGCAGTTCAGAGGTCCCCCCCAGCTTCTTCGCTTCACGCTCGGTGCCCTCTATGAGGATGAAGACCCACGAGGAGAACTCAGCGTGGTGCACAGGGTCGGTGAGTGAGCGAGCATCGCCTTTAACCTTCCCGGCAAACTGGGGGAGTGGTCTTGGAAAGAGGATGTGGGGTGAGAGTGATGCTGGGCTGGCTGGGTGTAAGCCATCAGGAGGAGCAGGGGAGGGGTGAGCATTCATCCTGCTTTCTGTTTGTCCTCCATGCCGGCAGAGAGGAGGCATCACCACGTCCCATCCCAAATGGGATGTGTTTGGGGAACAGGGAGGACCCCTGGTCATGTCTGCCACTCCCTGGATGCGGCGCAGAGGTGGGCATGGGAAAAGAGAGTAGCACAGCAAGAAAGGGATGGGAGGCTTCCTGGAAAAACAGGGTGTCTGTACAAAGCCCCGGAGGCAACAGAGAGATTCTGTTCATCCCAGGGATGAAAGGATTGTGTGGGTCACTGTGATGCACAAAACCCACCACAGCATCACAGAACTGCCCCAACTGGAAAAGATCATCAAGTCCAACCATGAACCCAACACTGACAAGTTCCCAACTAACCTATGTCCATCAGCACTATGTCTACACGACTCTTCAATCCCTCCAGGGATGGGGACTCCACCACTGCCCTGGGCAACCCCTTCCAATGCCTCAGAACCCTTTCAGCAAAGAAATTCTTCCTCACATCCCATCTCAACTGCCCTGGGCACAACTGGAGGCCATTTCCTCTTGTCCTGTCCCTTGTTCCTTGGTTGAACAGACCCACCCCACCTCACCAAAGCTGCTTTACTGAGAGCAAGCCCTTAGGAAATGCTCCCTTTCTCCTAGAGCTAGGAAATGGAGGTGTGGGGATGTGTGTGTGTGTGTGTGTGTTTACAGGCCCTTTTATGATAATTGCAGGGATTTTTCATTAAGATATGTGCATTCTTGTTCATGGAAAAAACAACCCTCTTGGAAATTCAGGTCTGTTTTGATGCTTTGAGCATGTTCTCCAGGAAAAACACGGAGCGATCCACGTAGAGCTCAGGCTGGCCAAGGGCTTGACACAGCTGGTGGCCGAGGACGTGAGCACACACGGTCACGGGAGTTGGGTGCAAAGCTGGACTTTATGTCAATCTTTACACCTGAAGGTGGAAACTTTACCACTTAAAAATATAATGAGTTGAAACCCCGTGTTTGCTTTCTGATGAGTGCAGTAAGTGCTGAGGGGTCACCAGGGAGGAATGAGATTTCTTATTTTTGTTATGTATGTCCTGTGATTGTTATGAATTCTAATTATTCATCTGAGGACTGTGGCTTACAGGCAAAAATCAGGAGCTGATCTGGGCTTTAATAAAAAAATCAACTTCTTTTTATGAACGAAACTGTTAAGACCTCCCAAATCACACAGCATCCAGACGGACCCAACAACACTGATAACCAATTGGGAAACTGATAAATGAGATAACCGCAGGCAAAATTATCAGGCCTAGGAACCACAATCAAATATTTATTGACCAGTTTTTACATGTTTTAGTTACGTTTTAGGCACATAAATTCAGGTGTTATCAGTCGCAGTTGAGCATCTGCACTTTTTTTAAAGTGGAGACTTTGCAGCACCTGGTGGTTTGTAGGAAAATGTGATGAGAAATGAAACTTTTAATGGTTTAGTATGTTCTTTTACCTCCCAAATATTAGCTTATTCTTTGTACTTTCAGACATATTTTGTGCTGCTATCTCTATTATAAAAATACAGCTTTAAACAATAAGCTAGTGTAATTAATTAACTCTTTTCTGTAGACTGAATGAATTTTTAATGTAGAAGCCTGATGTTTTTAATGGTAATTCATATTCTTCTCCTGAAGTATGAATTCCTAACCTGTTCCAAGTGGGAGCACTGGGATTCTGAATGTCTGAGAAAGCTTGGGCATTTGTTCAGCTTCAGAAAGAGGAACAGTTGGGTACTGAGACCTAGAGGAAATCTGGCTTCACATCGAAAATTGCTGGTGAAAAGCAACCAGCCTGCTGACGTACCGTTAGCTGAAATAATCCGCCTGCTTGCTTTCAGGTGGTGTTCAAAATCCTCTTCCAAAAAGCCTCCAGCCACAGCCATAAAACCTCAGAGGCAATAAACTGACCATGAGGATAGGATCTTAATGTCACCGAGGTATTTTAGCAGAGAGTAACATTTACGTTCTATGCCTTTCTCAACAGACCCCACAAAGAGAGAACACGAGGGTGTGCGTGTCTGCGCTTGTATTTGGGTGCAAGGGAGAAAAAGAGGGTGGGGAAGATGAAGGAGGAATGCATTTTCACTTTTCTTCATTTTTCTACGTAGACTAAGCCTTTTCTTCATATCCATGAAGAAGAAAAAAAGTGATAAATGCTTATTATGCTTTGTTTTCCTAGAATAACAGTTGAACTATGCTGTTAAAAGTATCACTCGACTATGTTTAAATAGCACCATGTCCACCTACTGCGACGGGAGCACAAAAAGGAGAGCCTGTCAAAGAGAAAAGGAGATTCTCTCCCAAGAAATATTTTTAATTATATACAATATTATCAAGCATGAGGTGCAAATTAACTTGTTCTGAAGGCAAAATATTTGCTCTTAAAAAGTAGTTTTAAGTGGTCTTTGGGCAATTACAGAGTTTAAAGGAGTAGATTCCAGCTAAAGTCCCAGCTTTCCTTTTAGACTCTAAAATTTGAAGAAGAAAATTTGGGAATCTTCATTCTGGACCATCTTTTGGGATGATTCAGTGATATTTGCAGTGTTACCAACATGAATGCTATCACGGGGAATACTTTTTTTCCTGACTGTCTACATTGTGCAGGTTTCTTTTTCCGCTTCTGCATCTGGAACGTTAGGTAAGAGCTTGTGAAAGTATTTTATCTGGATGCTCACTAAACCTTCTCTATTTTTTTTTTTTCATTTCAGTTTGCCTTGATAACACTTTTGGCAACGACTGTAGCTTGAGCTGTGAGGATTGTCTGAATGGAGGCCAATGTAACAGTGAACACAGCGGCTGCGTTTGCTCGCCTGGGTGGACCGGCGTTATCTGTAATGAAAGTGAGTACCATGTGTTTGAGAGGTGGGGACTTGGTCCTGGTGCTGTGACACTGCAGACAGGTAGGAAGAGTCGTGTAGACACAGTGCTGAGGGACATGGGTTAGTCGGGGACTTGTCAGTGTTGGGTTAATGGTTGGACACAATGAGCTTAAAGGGCTTTTCCAATCGAGGCAGTTCTGGGATTCTGTGAAATAGGAATAACCTGTTGTCCTTCTAATCTGTAAAGCTCTCTAAGGAGCACAGCTGCCTCGTAGGCAGATCAAAATTATTTTGAACTGTGACACATGAAATAGAAATGGTAAGGGATGCTCCAGTATACAACAGGACCCCTCAAACAGCGAGGTCTCTGCCCTCCAGTGCAGAACCGTGCCCTTCCCGAGGATCTGTGTTGGT